>NC_088912.1:86530519-86838644 GCF_963576675.1 Euphorbia lathyris
GATGTTTATCTGACCCGTGAATGTGTTTTCATTTTAGCGCCTAAATGTGGCGCCTAAATTTTTAAAGCTTATGTGGTGAATTACAATAGTTCTCCATTAAAACATATTATTTAGTGGAGATTATAATAAAATTCCCCACAAAATATATATAATTTATGGAGAATTATAATTCGCCACTATATGGAAATTAATAATATCCCTAAATTTTGGGGTTTGTGTGGGAAATTATCAATTTCCCCACTAAAACATATCTTTGTATTATGGCAAAATGAACTAATTCGCCTCAAAATTATATAAAATTTTATGAGGACTCAAAATTCGCCACTATACGGACTTTATGTGGGGAATTCACTTATTCGTCACTAAGACATATAATTAGTTTGTGGGGAACATATCCAATTTGACATAAAAATATGGAGAATTATAATTCGCCACTATATGGAAATTAATAATATCCCTAAATTTTGGGGTTTGTGTGGGAAATTATCAATTTCCCCACTAAAACATATCTTTGTATTATGGCAAAATGAACTAATTCGCCTCAAAATTATATAAAATTTTATGAGGACTCAAAATTCGCCACTATACGGACTTTATGTGGAATTCACTTATTCGTCACTAAGACATATAATTAGTTTGTGGGAAACATATCCAATTTGACATAAAAATATATCTAATTTTACGGAAAACTAAATATTCACCGCCATATGATATATTTTTATGTCGAACAAACTAGCTCCCCACTAATATATAACGTTTAGTGGGAAACATTTCAATTCCCCAATGAAATATCAGGATTAGTGGCGAAAAAAATATTTATTGTAGTGATTGGTAGTGTAGGGACGCGGTGACATTTTGATAAATGAATCGAACCTGGGAGGTAGAGGAGAGGAGCATGCGCGCGCATATATTACCACTGGGACACTTGTTTTTGCTTGCTCATTATACAATTCTTTTATTTATATATTATTAAGTGCTTATGATACTAAAAAAAATCCAATACTATATATTTTTAAATAAAAATATATCATATATTTTAATAAAATTTCATATTAATATTTTATTTATATAAGAAAATATATTTTTTAAAATATACGTTAGAACATATATTTTAACTTTTAAAACACGAACTATGATGTTTAGAACGTACGATATATTTTTTAGAACATACGTTGTGTTTTTCAGAACATGTGTTATGTTTTTTCGAACATGAGTTATAAATCATATTATATAACAAATGCAAACACGATCCAGATATCTACCGATTTTTTAGAACATTATACTTAATTTTGGAACACAAACTATAAACTTTAGAACATACGTTATGTGTTTTAGAATATGAGTTATAAATTATATTATAGAACAAATGCAAAAATGGTCCATATATTTATATGATTTTTTTAAAACATTATACTTAATTTTTAGAACACAAATTATAAAGTTTAGAACATATGTAACAATATTTAGAACATCGTCCTTAACATTTTAAAACTTAATTTACAAAAATATAGAGAAATTAAATAAATAAGAAATTCGAGCATGTCCTTGGATTTTTTTCTATTAATAATTCATTATTATGTATATTTAATCGATATTAATAAGTGAATGCGTCAAATATTAAACAATAGAAGCTACAAGGACAGTGGTATATTAAGTAGTACGCGACATAATGCACAAGAAAAGTAATATACTCAAAACAGCAGCTTTTCGTTTTTTTAAATTTTTATACTCAAAACGGCGTAGTTTTGAGTGTTCTCACCATAAGGGAGTGTCCTCACCTAAGAGGAATGTTCTCACAAGAGCCCTTATATATATATATATATATATATATATATATATATATATATATATATATATATATATATATATATATATATATATATATATATATATATATATATAAGAGAGAATGACTCTTGTGAGAACCCTTTCTTAGGTGAGGACACTTCTTAGGTGAGAACCAATTAAAACTACGTAGTTTTGGGGTATTTTTTTGACAAAAACGGTGAGTTTCATGTGAGAAGTCGCGCGTTTTTGAAGTTGAAAAGATCTGTCTCTTCGTTCTTCGACTTCTTCCTCGACTCCTTCGTTGTTTCCATCTTCTCTCATTTCTACAGTCGATCAACTTTGGTTTTGATAGAAGGTTTGCTTTCTGCATTTCATCAATTATACCGTGTATTTGTTCCTCTGAACTTTGGTTAGTTGTTTATCGTCTTCGTTTTTTCTGTTCATTGTTTTTGTTTGCATTTTTTCGCTTTTTCGTTTTTTTCCATGAATTTGTTCGTCTGAACGAGGTTTGTTGCTTTATGTTCTTCGTTTATTTTGTTGTTTTATGTTCTTCGTTTATTTTGATAGCGATTTTATGTAGTTTTTTGATTTTCTAGGGTTTCGTTTGTTTGAACTTTATGAAGAAGTTTCTGTATGTGTTTTCTATGTTTTTTGTATTCAAATGTATTTAGTTTGAGAATGTTTTTATGTTGTTTTATTATTGTTTTATATTTTGTGTTTGTTGTTCTAAAATTATGAACGTATGTTCTATTAATGGTATATTGTTTTGTTTTATGTTTGTTCTCTATTTTTTAGTTTTGATACCTTTTTTTTGTTGCTTTTTGATTTGTAGGTTTTTCATTTGTTTGAAATCTGTAAGTTTGTTGTGGTTTGATTTTGAAATTTAGTGAGTTTCAAAATGATTTTATTTTTTTTCAAAGTTTGTTCTATATTTGCATGTGTTTGTTCTAAAATTTTGAATAATTGTTCTGTTAATGAGATATTGGTTTTGTTTGGGGGTTGCTTGTTTGAACTTTCAAAGTTTGTTGTGGTATTATTTTGTATGGTTTTTGTTCTAAAATATTGAACATATGTTCTGTTGATGAGTTATTGCTTTGTTAAATTAGTTTATGTTTTGTTGATGAGTTATTGCATTTGTTTTATGTTTTGTTCTATATTTGCATTTGTTTGTTCTAAAATGTTGATTATATGTTCTATTTTTTTTGTAGAAAATGGGCGGAAATGGAGAAGAGAGTTTCCCAAGTAATGTGATTGATAAGAATTTGATGGACGAAATTATTGAAGAATATTGTTCTGATGAAGATATGAAAAATAAGAAGAAAGGTAAGAGTGTTGTTCCTGTTGAAGCTATAAGTGGAAAAAGACAGACATCTAGAAGATTTAAGAGGACTTCTAAAAGACCTTCCATTTCTAAAAGACCTTCAATGTCAGCCATTCCTGCTGACAATGATTTGCTCTCTAGTTATGTTGTTCCATCTAATAATTTGTTGAGGCGGCAAACAAGGAGTCAATCTATCAAAGGTGCGTTGAAGCAGGAAACAAGTAGTCAATCTAGTAAAGGTATGTTTAGACGACAAACAAGGAGTCTATGTAGCAAAGGTTTTGATTCTTCTCAAGTTTCTGAACCTTCTGTTGATGGTTTAAAGGAAGACGTTGATGCTAGGAAGCTAAAGAAAGTTAAGTTTGCAAGAAACATAAATGTTGCTTCTAGGTTTTTAAAGAAGCGGAAGAAGGTTGTTAGTGCAGGTGATGATGAAAACATTTCTAAAAGGAATAAGACTGCTCTTGGTCAAAGAATACCTCCTAAACAGTTTATTGGTATTCTTAATGATATTCCAGAGACTCATAAGAATGCAATTAGACGGATTGGATTTGGTGGTTTTTTGGATTTAAGTTTAGATGTTCATAATGCTTCTTTTTGTGAAAGACTTGTCAATAGTTTTAATGTAGATAGGTGTAGCCTTATGTTGGGTAATAGTGAAGAGTTGAAGTTTGTTAAGGAAGATTTTCAAGCTGTTTATGGCTTGCCTTGTGGAGGTGTAGAGATTGAGGAGCCCCAAGATGTTGGGGAAGATGATTGTTCAGATTTTTTTTGCTGAATGGAGGTCTTATTTTGGGCTTGTGAGTGGAAGTCCAATTAATAGTACCGTGATTGCTAAGCTGAATGATCTGAAGATGAAACCATTGTGTGATGAGTTTTTGTTGCATTTCGTATTCTGTGCGGTGAATTGTTGTATTCGTTCAACCAAGAACCAGGCTATGAACTATAAATTTCTTTATAGTTGTAGGAATGTTAATGAGATTGTAAATTTGGACTGGTGTTCTTTTGCATATAAGCATTTGTTGGATTCTGTCAGTGATTGGAAGAGGAGTCCTACTTTTTTCACAGGTCCCCTTCCTTTCTTGTTGGTAAGTATATTTTTTTTTATTATGTGTTTGACAATATTTGTTGGTTGTTTATTTTTTAATTTGTGTTTAACTTGTTCATTTTTGTTATTTTTTTCTAGATAAGTTATTTTGATAGGCTTCAACGAGCTAATGTTGTTAATCCAAGAGATTATCCATTGATATCTGTTTGGAATAAAGAACGAATTCAAAAGAGGATGGCTTTGGAGAAATTGAGGGGATTTGGAAGTGGGATTGTGTTAAATAGAATATTGGTAGGAGAAAACTTGGTAAGAGAAGGTATGTATGGGGATGAAGGAAATTTGGAAAGAGAAGCAGTGAATAGGAATGAAGATAAACAAGATGCTGAAGTTGGCAATAAGAAGGAATGTGGAGAAGCTTCTTCTAGTGGACCAGCAGAAATTTTTGTACGTTATTATAGCTTTCCCTTTGTTTTTAAATTTTAGAACATTCTTATTAAATTTTAGAACATGTTTATTAAATTTTAGAATATGCTTACTATTATTTATAACTTGCCCTGTTTTTTAATTATGGTTTTGTATATGCAGGAATTTCTTTCTAAGTTCCAATCATTAGCTAAAGAACTGGGTTCTAAAGTTAATGAAATGTATGTTATGTTGAAATAAGCTAATGTTGTTTTTGGTGAAGATGGTACAAACGTTGAGATGGGTAATGTGATAAAGAGTTTGTGGAGTAAATATACTCGAGGCAATGAAGATCCAGTTAGTCAAAGTGAAGGAGGGAAAGAAGAAGTTGTTAATGAGAACAAAGCTGAAAGTAAAAAAGATACAGGAATGACTGGAGATTTTGAATGTGATTTGTCTAGTCAAGATAGTCATCCTTATCTTAATTCTGAATTTTTTGATGAGATAGATGCTTTAGTTGAAAGAATAAATAGAGAGAAGAAAGATCAGAGAGAAAGTGAAACTCCAATGAAGAAATCTGAAGAAAAATATTCTTGTCTAAATTTTAATTTGTTGAGTCAAGAGTTGCATGATTTTGTTGGAGCTGAAGGTGGATCTACACAAACAAAAAATTTTGTTGAGAAAGTGGATGTTGCAGATGTGAAGAATAATTCTGATCCTGAAGTAATGTATGTGATAAGAATTATTTTATATTTTGTTTATTTTTTTAATGTTTGTTATATTTTAGAACATATGCCTTATTGTTTAGGACATAGGTTTTATGTTTCTGATTATCTTATTGCTTTTTTATGTTTTAAGGTGGTTTGTTTTGTCAATAGGTTTGTTGTTGATGATGAAGTTGATAACGTGATGATAGAAGATGTTGTGGATGTAGATTTACAAGCTTTGCCTAGAAATATTCCAGATAAGTTACAGAGTCTGTGCAAATGGGCTAATTCCGAGTTGGTGAAAGGCAATTTTGTTAGCTATGTTGTTGGTGAAGAATTGTTTGGACATGCTGCTAAAGCATTATTGTTGAGGCAGGATATATATTCTTTGGTTCATATGGGAGAGATAACTTGCAACGTTATAATTTTCTATATGAGGTATTTTGTTTTTGAAGTATTATAGTTTTATTTATATTAGTTGTAGTTGATTCTTACTATGTACTTTTGTGTTTTTATGTAGCTACTTGTTTAATTTGTTGAAGAAAAGAGGAATGGACAAATTGTTTTATTTTGTCGATCCTTATTACACTTATTCAATTGGAAGTACTAAAACAGTAAGCCAGCGCTCATATGAGTTGATGAATCGATTGAAGATGTCCACGATGGATAAGTCTATCTTTTTGTGTCCATATAATACAGGGTATGAAATTTTAGTTATTTTATTTAATATTTTTGTAAGTAATTTTCTTTATTTTGAAATAATAATAGTATTATTTTCAGTGGACACTGGACGTTGTCAGTTATCGATTTGACGAATTTTAGAGCTTATTGGTTGGAGCCGTTGAGAAGGCGTTTGCCAAGGGCAGATATATGGATGGATGTTGTGAATGAGTATGTTTTTTGTTTATATTTTGTTTTATAGTTTATTTGATATATAATTATGTTTTAAGATTAAGATTATGTACCTGATTTTAATGAATTTCATTTTAACAGCGCTATTCTATTATACTCTGGGAATGATCAAATTAAAGTTAAATGGACTGCACTTTTGGTAACTCTTAATTTGTATATTGGTTTTGTACATGTGTGAAATTGTTTAGAACGTAAAGGTTAGATTGATGTACATGATTTTAATGTTGTGCTTGTTGTGTTGTAGGGTGTGCCAGAGCAGAAAGATCATAAAACATGTGGTTTTTTTTTGTAATGCGGTACATGAGAGATATTGTGATGGACAATGATTTGAAGTTTGCTGAAAAGGTATAGTCCACTTATAATAAATGTTTTGTTGCATTATTTTGAAATTATAGTTTGTTTTATGGTATTAATTTTTTTTTATATTTTGTAGTGAAAAAGTAGGTGTGGTATGAAATATAGTCAAATTGATTTGGATGAAGTTCGGAAAGAGTTTGTGGAAGAAGTGGTAAGAGTAGGAGTTACTGGACTTGATGACTATTTTACTGATGATGTTTCTAATAGTAATGCAATGTAAGTGATATTTAAGAATTTTTGTAATTTAGAATATATGTATGTGTTTTTTGAACATATGGTTTATATTTTAGAACATGATAATAGAATTTAAGAGTATGTGTTTTCTATTTTGGAACATGGTTAATTTTTTTTCCTTTTTGTTATTTTTTTATGTTGTTAATAGGAGAGTAGAGAAAGATGTAGTTGAGAAAGCGCAAGAAGGTGGTGTTGGAAATCGTGCAAAAAGGATTTCAAAGTTGCATGTGTATCTACAGTCTCCATTTTTGGTTGAGTCTGAGCATTTACTAAATAATATGCTTGGTTCGAGGAGAATGTTGGTGGAATATGCTTTCTGTAATGGAGACCCACAGTAAGATCTTAATTGAATGTTGTTTGTGTTAATTTGAATTTTCTTTAAGATATACTTATTGTTTTTATTTTATTCTGTTTGCTTTTTTTGAAGTGAGTTGTTGTATAGTGATTCTTTGTCCACAATCAATAGAGAGGAGATTATGACCTTGTCAAGAAAGAATCATTTGGTTTGTAATGTTGTTGATGCGTGGTCTCGAATATTGAATGGTGAAAGGAAGAGTAGGGGTCAAATTGCTGCGAACAGATTCTTCTTCTCTACTGTACCATTTGTATGTGTTTTTACTTTTTAATATTTTTTTTGTTAAAAAGAAATTGGATTATATTAATATGAATGTTGTATTTTTGTATAGTTGTTACTATGTACAGATAAGGGAGTTCCCGGATCTACTAAGTACAGCGATAGACACGATGCTTTTTTTGAGAGGATTAGTTATGAACTTCGTGAGGCTAAAGTAGATAGTTTACAAAATTATCAGTTGGTAATTATATTAAAAGTAAATTGTGTTTTACTGTAATTTTTGTTTGAAATTATTATGATTGCTAATGGTTTATCTTTTTAGGTGTTCTTTCCGGTTGTTCATGCTGCACATTTCTATCTTTTTGTTATCAACCATTTTACTGGAAAAATAGACGTTATTAATAACAAGGCTCTTGAGAAAGGTGTTCAAACTTCTAGTAAATATAAGGGTTTTGCAAAGGCTTTGGTAATATTACTCAACTGTTTTTTAGTTTTGTTATTGTGTTCTATATATTTATTATCATGTTCTGGAAAACTAACTGTATGTTCTGAATAGTTTATGATATGTTTTAATATTCATAAGATGTTGTTTTATGTTTTCCAGGTGAAAGCATATTCATTTTATATTAAAAGAGAAAGCCCTGAATGTTTGAATGATATCAGTGCTTATAGTGCAAGACATTTGAAGTTGAAGTGGAAAGACACAACCAACCATGATGATTGTGGTGTTTTCCTTATGAAGCATATGGAATTATATTTTGGACAAGATGTTGATAAATGGGATATTGGAGTTGGAGATAACAATGTGAGTTTTTTTTTAATCTTTTTTATGATAGGTTGATGTTATTATTTTGAGAATATTAGTAATATTGATTTTGTAATATTGCATGTTGATCCGTTGAAGAATTTTAGAGTTGAGTACTGTTGGAGGATTTTGTCAGATCCTGGAAACAAAGAAGTTGCTGCTGTTAATGGGAAGGCATTAAAATGGAAGAATGAACACTAGTATTATTAGTTTAGTTAGTTATAATTTGTAATATATATGAGATAGTTATTGTAATTTTTGTAAAATATATTGTAGAAGTTTCTGTTGGCAAAGTTTGTGTTTTATTTTTTAACATGTTATATAAGTTAGAACATAAAACATATTTGTTGGAACATAAAACATATTTTTTGGAACATACACGATTTTGATAACAGCAATGAAGTGTAGATTGGATATATTTGTTTAGAGTGGAAAGGTGTGCAGCTTAGAGGCTTGTTTAACAAAATTGTAATCATATGGAAATTCATTAGAATAGAATGAGAAGCTTGAAGTTAAATTTTACTGTTATACATGTTTATATCCACTATAAACATGTTAGATTCATTTTGATACATGTCATAATGATCATATTTGTAATACTTAAAATATGATAATTATGGCACACGTCATAAATTGGATGGAATATAGATAAAAAGATAGAGGAACATGAAATAATTATTATACTTATAATATTTTGAAATATGTTAATTATGTCATTGAATGAAATACGGGTAAAAAGATAGAGAAATAAAAATAACAAATTTTAGAGAAATAAAAATAAGAAATTTTCAGCTTCTTACATAGAAAAAAAATAATTTTGTGACAATAAATTGTATATTGGAAATATTAAATCGTTGTTCTAAAACATGTATCATATGTTCTAAAAAATATATCATATGTTCTAAACAATATAAGAGATTAGTTGTTCTATTTTTCTGGACAGTTTCTGCTATCATGGTTAGCAAGTTGTTTACAGACTCTGCATAACCTCTTTTTTTCTGGTTTTCCTCAACAGCTTTCTCTCTTTCACTCTTCAATCTTTTATCACCGTTTCCTTTTGGAATATATACACCTGTACCTTTGTTGTTTGATATTTTTGGTGCTTTGACATTAATTTCAGTTGGTACACTAGTTCCAATCAACATTTCAATGTCTTGATTTTTTTGTAAGAGTTCTGTTTTTCTCAGTGTCTTTTTGAGTGATGTTAGCTTCTAAATCCATTCTGATTCCTTGAAACTTCTTCACAAGATCCTTTATATTTTCCTCATTACCTTGAGCTAAATAGACACAAACATTAATCTCTGACCATAGTTGATTCAGCAATGTTTTCTCATCAATTGTAGCAGCACATTCTTCCATAAGATTTCTGTGCAGATTAATGTTTTTTTGACTTGTTGCTAATGTAGTCCATCTGTTAAGAACATACCTGTTAGGAATTGATTCAAGCATTTTTGCCTTCCAAACCCACACCATGTATCTACATGGTAAGCCTTGTCTTTCAAACTTCTTGCACGAACATTTTGTTTCGTCTTCAATGTTGCTGTACATAACCTGAAAGTTTTTTGATGTCCTTTGCTCTTTGATAGTGTAAATTTCGAAAGGAGGTTGTTTATAGAATTCGTCTATTCCACAAAAGAAAGAACCATTATAAACCTCTTCCTGAAACTCATAAAAGACAGTAGTTGTATAAACATCAGCTCCATGTCTTTCAATACCCATTGGTGTTTTGCATACAGGTCTTTTATGTTTGGCATCATTGTCATTGTGAGCTTGGTTATGCCTTTGTGCATCCATTGCACTATCAAATCTCAAATAAAATTCTACAAGACTTAAATGAGAATTTGTAAAAGCAGTGAAAAAGTTTTTCTCGCTCTCTGACCTTGATGTAGTTCTCATAATTCCTCCTAGGAATAAGTCCCTGAAGTACGCTGGAATCCACATTTTTCTGATTTCAAATATTTGACCTAGCCATTCATGTTTTTCCAAATTAAACTCTGAAATGACTGCTTTCCATTTTTCATCAAATTCTTCAGGTTCAATCTCAACACTCCAGACAATTGGTTGAATCCTTTTTAAGAAATTGGTTTCTTGCATAATTGCACGACCTATTAAAAAAACCAGTAAGTATCTTCATTATATACAAAAAAATTTAACATGCCAATAATATATTGGAACATACAATTTAATACGTGATCAAAACATATAGTAGAATAATCAAGTAGTAAAATTTTTAATTGTAAACAATGCTTTGGAAGGCTTACCTATTTTATCATTCATCTTTTTCATAATGTGCCACATGCAGAATCTATGTTCTGTTTTTTGGAAAACATTTTTTATTGCAATCTTCATTGCTGGATCTTGATCTGTTATTAAGCATGTAGGTTCATTGCTTCCCATTGCGTTAAGAAACGTTTTGAAAACCCACTCAAATGATGCAATATCTTCTTTAGCAATGAAACAAGCAGCGAACGTAACACATTTTTTGTGGTGGTCTACTCCAGTAAAGGGGCCAAAGATCATGTTATATCTGTGGAAGTAATATACAAATATTTGTAAATAAGAAAACTTTTTAAGAATATAAGAATAAGATTTTAGAACATGCCACTAAGATTTTAGAACATGCCAATTAATATTTAGAACATTGCAATAAGAAATTGGTACATGTAATATTATACCTGTTTGTTTGGTATGTTGTGTCAAAAGATACCATATCACCAAATAGAGCATAATTCTTTCTACAAATGGGGTCTGCCCATAAAGCTCTGCAGAGATGATCGTCTTCATCCATATCAAAGTCGAAAAAAAAGCAGACCATAGAAGTTTTTTCTTGCTGAAAATGTCAATAAACATTTAGGCATCTGACTCATAAATGTAAGCCTTTAAATCTCTGTGGAAGTTTTTGAAATCTTGCTTAGATGCTCCTACATTGTTGTATCCTCCAACATTTTCTTTTATTTGCCTGTATGTTCTTACGGGTCCGACATTCATCTACACAAAACACATGAACAGATTTTATAAAGAAAGTAAATACAATTTGAAAACATTGTAGATGTTGTTAGGAAAGTAAATTTAAAATATGACTCACCTTAGAATTATCAACAATCAACTTTTTGTGTAGTATTGTCAGTTTTCTTCCCTGTTTTTGAAATTTCATACAGCGTGGACTGTAAAGTGGGTGTGTATGTTCCTCTTTTAAACGATAGACAATATATTTTCCATCATTGCAGTACTTTAAAACAATTTGTGCTTGGCATCCAACACGTGTGATTAATCTTCTTCTCGGTTTATGTCCTTCAGTATCTTCAACATTTTTTTTCTGCTTATGGCCTGCTTTATTGCACAAACAGTATTGAAAAATCATAACATTTGTGTTCTTTCTTTTTTTCACTGTAGATTTTCTAATATTAAATCCTACTTCAGTGGCATATGCTTTGTAAAATTCAATACCCTCATCAATAGTATTAAATTTTGTTCCTACAATAGGTATTTTTTCCGGAGAGCAACATGGCTTCCATTCTTTTGTTCCTCCAGGAGTCAGCACAATTTCTACTTGTGGAGTGTAGGATATAATTGCAGTGGAAGAATGATTTGGCTGCTCTTCATGTGACACTGCATTTAAGTGCAATTTTGGAACATATGTGATAATATATAAGACATATGAACAATTGTTTAGAACATGAGGTACAGTTTGAAGAACGTAGTGAACTCTATATTTCAATATACTCAATTTTATTTTTTCAACAATTTTTACAACTAATTATAAATAAAAAACGAATAATATGTACTATTATCTATAGAACACATGAACAATTATTTAGAACAAGATTTTTTAGATTATGAAGAACAGAGAAATTATGAAGAACACATGTACCTCTTTCAATAGTTGAAGACAGAGAAATTTCATGGTTATCATCATTCTCCTGTAGATCATTGTCTATTATTTCATGCAATTCCATTGTTTCGGAATAGAATCTGAATGATTTCCAATCTGTTTCAGATTTAAGCAATATCTGAATAATTATAAACATAAAAAACAGAACACAATTTAATATTCATTTATAGTTGTTGGAGATAAAATTACCTGATTGATGCTATTTCTTTGACTGTAGATCGTTTTTTCTTAATCTAATTTGCGATTTCAGATTATTTTTGGAGTGTTTAATGACGGAACGATGATGAAGGAGGTCGATCTAATTGACGATGATGAAGAACGATGATGAAGAAGATGATGGAGAACGATGATGGAGAAGATGATTGAGATCGCTGATGAAGAACGGTGATGGAGAAGATGTGAGAGATTTGAGCGTTTTTTGATCGTGATTTTGGTGTGAGTGATTTGCGCGATTTCTTGATTGGAATAGCAGGTGGTTATAGTATTGAGTTAAACGGTGTAGTTTCAGGTGGTTCTCACCTATCAAAGTGTCCTCATCTAAGGGAGGGTTCTCACTTGATCCCTCCCCTATATATATATATATATATATATCAACATTATTCTACCTAAATATTTTTGTTCTACTATTTGAAGTAAAAAAAAAAAACACTGAAACATACGGTTCATCTATTATATACTTCATTAAAGATATGTTTTAAGGGTAGTATATATTTATAAAACATAAAAATCATATTTTCAAGATCATTAGGAAGATTAGAAGGTTAAATAAAATATTTATCGCTCTTCATGGAATGGAAGTCGATCCTATTAACAATTTGTTATCTCGGTAACAGCTCTTTATCTATAGAGGTAGGAAATGAAATGCTCTAAAAAGAGAGTTGTTAGCATGGTTGTTCCTTGTTAAAAAATTGAATAAGATAAACTGCTAAAGTTATAGGCTATCCAGGAGTATCAAATTTAATGTTCAATCAGACTAATTTTTTTTAAATAAGTTTTAATTATCTAATTTGGTAAAATATTAATAATATGAACAAAAATTATACAATTAATAATATATTTATTAAAATATATTATGTTTAGAAATTACTAAATTAGTAGCTTAATCATATTATTAATAGTATTGGTCTAAATAAATAAATTTTATTTTCATATATATAAAAAGATTGCATTTCATTTTATATTAAAATCCAATTTTAAAAATAAATAAAAATTTTTGAATCAAAGATTGGGACGCGATGGCAGACTGGACATCCCAGCTTGGCACCCCCAACACAAACCACCAACCTGAGTATTATTGAAAAAAGGAAAATCTGTACAAAGAGAGAGGAGGAGAGAAGAGAAAATTAAAGGAAACGAATATGAGCTACGTTACAAATGTCATCAAACACTAAAGCTTGACAAAAATGTGGCGTCGAGTGCCACCAGTTCAGAGAAGAGGCCAATTTGCCGAATCCTGCAAGGTGATCCGCTGCTTGATTTCCTTCCCTGAATATTTGAGAAATTCGCCATTGCATAGTTGAGAGCCTGGACAGACAACGAGTCCACTCATGTCTAATTCTCCACGGAATGTCACTAGAGTTGCTACTGAGAAGCCGAACCGCATAAGCCGAGTCTGATTCAATCCACAAATTCCTCCAATTTCTGTCCCAAGCTGCATCAATAGCTGCTCTAAGCTCGGCCACATGAGCAAAAGCACCCGATTTCTAAAATAAATAAATAAAAGAATAAAAAATAATAATTTCATGTAGGTCTCGGTGAGACCTACACATTTCTCGCCGAGACCAACTCCTGGAATTTAATTCCAGGAGTTCAGTTCAATACGACATGCACCATTGCACACCGAATCGAACCAAGAGCTAGTCCACAAAGCCTAACTCCCTCCTCATACTTATGCTTAGCCTCAAACCATCTCCAAACCTTGAATTTAGTTGAATGATGTGACATAGAAGTTGAGTTAGAATAGGAGGAGGTTAGGAAAGTTAAGGTAGTTGGGTGCGGTGGCAAAGTGTGGAAAAATAAGAGAAAAATAAAGGCAATGGATGACTAATTACCTCAATTTATCCTCACCAAAATGCTATAAATAGCACCTCAAGCCTCCATTCAAAATCACCCAATCAACACATCACAAAGCCTCCTAAAAGCTCTCTCCCAACTATCAAGTTCTTAGTTTTGTTTTTCCTAATTCCAAGTTCTAATTTTTCAAGCCATGTATCCTCGCGCTACAATGTGTGGAGACAGTGATCTATTGGACATGCGATGATATAACATGTGCCCCATCAAGCCAATACTTGACTTTGTTGTTGCAGAGAAGTTCGCGCTAAAAATTGGCACACAACTTCTAGCCGAGCTGGAAAGCTCCATTAAAGCGGTGCTGAGCAACAACACAAGGACTTTCTCCTGGGGTACAAAAGACATCATGGGAGTCTCTCCAGAGCATGCGACGCACAAACTAGACATCGACCCCACCAATGCACTTGTCAAGCATAAGAAGCGGCTCCACGCCAAGAACAAATAGCAAGTGATCAAGGTGGAGATTGACAAGCTTCTAACTGTTAATTTTACAAAAAAATCCCTCTTATTTTAAATCAAATAAAATTTATTTTCTATTAATTTTACCACTAATGGAATTCTATCGGTGTATAAATCAATTTGTTGGTATTGTCACCGATGGATCTCATTACCAATGATTCCGCTGGTTATTTCACAAGTCACTGACCACATTTACCTTCCACTGCTGATCCGACGATGATCACCAATGGAATCTGATCCGCTGCTATTTCGTTGGTGATCACCATCGAAATTGATGATGCTAGTAAATTCTATTGGTAATACATGTTTTTCTAGTAGTGTTTTACCTCTCGATTGTTCAATCTTTCCCTGATTTCTTTTACCTCCCTATTGTTGAATTTTCCTCTCCTTATTTATTCATGTTCCTTTTTTTTTCTCTTTTTTTTTTCCTTCTCTAGTAAAAAATATTATTTCAATTTTTATTTTCACATCAAAAAAATTATTTAAGTTTTTTCTTTTCTTATCTTCTGGATTTTTATTTTTAAAATAAGCATAAATTATTTGATTTTTTTCCTTCTATCATTTTTTGGATTCCTACTTTTTATTCAAATTATCATTTATATCATTCTATATATCAACTTATTGACATCTTTAAATAATACATAAATATTGTTGAAAGGCTATAAATAGTTTTATTTTTAAAATTGTAAATGAAAGAAAAAATAACATAAGAATATTTAAAATCTAATTTACCACACTAAAATTTATTTACCAACTACAGTAAATCATCTACTCACATAAAGATAATGAAAATCTAAAATTTTATTTAATTGGAGTCTAAAAAAATCTAAGTCAGTTAACAATAAATATTGATTAATCATACTTCTATGCTCAAAATGTAAATAGTAACAATTAATAAATGCACTTTATTGATTAAGTAACAATAATTTGAAAAATGAAAAATTTGTTGTTATCTTATAAATAAAAAGTTTGGACCAAGAATAATTTAATAATTAAAGCATCTTTTTATTATTTTATCAATAATAGTCACTAATGATATAATATAAGATATAGCTCATTTGAGGGGTCTATTAACATATTTGACACACTTTCATTTTATTTTATAGATCTAAACACTTTCATCCACTTTGTATAAAAATACCCTTATTTCAATTCATCTTCTTCCTTAAACTCTCAAACTTTGTCTCCTAATTTGCCTGAAAATCCTTTTGCCCTTGCCTTCGATACCGCCATTGAAGCAACGTTATAATGCCTTATTTATCCCGGTTGCTTATGAAGCATTGAAAAAATGTTTGGAATCGGAGCAGATAAGAAACTCAAAAATTGTTCAAACTACATGGATGAAGTCATTGGAGCACGCAAGGAAAATTCATCTTCTCTCTTTCATTCCCTTCTTCATCTCCTTCGTTCTTCATTTTATATACACATTATTCAAGTACGCGGTTGGTTAGCTGCTCCTATCATATTTGCGACGAAATTGTTGCATTTGCGACAATAATTGTGACATTTGCGTTGCGACAAGAGCAACTGTTCTCGCAAATGCGACATGAGCAATTTTGTCGCAAATGTGATGTCTTCTTTTTTTTTTTAATTCAAGTTCTTTGCCGCTGATAGAAATTATTTTATCAATGAATATCACTAATGCAAATAATAAACATGGAAATCACTAATATAATCTAATAAATTTTATACATATGATTGATGGATCGTAAGTTTTCTTCAATTAAATTAAAGTTCATTATTGAGTTTTTTTTTTAACTAACATGGACCACAAGTATTGTAAATTTTTCATTCATGTTTCCTTTATTTCAACTTATAAATACTCAATCCTGATGCTTCGGAAGAACTACAATTACAAACATGGCTACTTCCATCTTCTCTATCTCAATCCTTCTCTTTTTTCTTTCTTTAACCTCTCTATTCTTCTCTTCCGCATCTTCTGACCGCCCTCAAACCTTCGTTGTCTTCGTTTCCAAGTCACATAAGCCCACCCTGTTCGCCTCACACCACGATTGGTTCGTGTCCATCCTTAATTCGATTCCATCCTCTCATCACCAAGCCAAGATGCTCTATACTTATGCTCCAACCATTAGTGGTTTCGCCGCTCACCTTACTTCCGATCAAGCTGCAGCGCTAAGTCGTGTTTCGGGCATAATCTCCGTCCTTCCAGAACAGATTTATGAGCTCCATACCACTCACACCCCTCACTTTTTAGGGTTTTCTCCTAGCTCCGGGCTTATGCCTAATGCTAGTTTTGGTGAGGACATTATCATTGGTGTCCTCGATACCGGAGTATGGCCTGAACACCCGAGTTATTCAGACATCGGTTTATCTGATGTACCTTCAAATTGGAAAGGTATTTGTGAAACATCAGATGATTTTCCTGCTTCTTCTTGCAACAAGAAACTAATAGGTGCTAGAACTTTCCATACGAGTGCTTTTGCGAATCGCGGGAAAGCCATTTTTGGATCAACAAATAAAGCTTCTCCTAGAGACACACAAGGGCATGGAACGCATACATCAACTACTGCTGGTGGATCATTGGTTAAAAATGCGAGCTTTTACCAATATGCTCGGGGTACAGCTCTTGGTATGGCCCCAAAGGCACGGATCGCTGCGTATAAGATTTGTTGGCCTGAAACTGGTTGCTACGGTGCTGATATTCTTGCAGCCATTGCTCAAGCTATTGAAGATGGTGTCCATGTGATCTCCAAATCTATTGGTCCCTCAACATTAGCTGATCCATATTATTTAGATACCACAGCGGTTGGGGCTTTTGTAGCCACTAGTCGTGGTGTGGTTGTGTCTTGCTCTGCTGGGAATACAGGTCCAAATCCAAATACTGCTGTTAACGTTGCCCCTTGGATTCTTACCGTTGGTGCTTCCACCGTTGACAGGGAGTTTCGAGCTGATGTTGTGCTTGGCAATGGGAAAACTTATAGCGGGTTTTCACTCTACACGGGTGAGCCTTTAGCGGATGAAATGTTTCCATTAGTGTATGGTGATGTTGCTGGAGATCGCTTCTGTTCTGATGGGGGTTTGGATTCATCAAAAGTTCAAGGGAAAATTGTGATTTGTGACAACGAAAGAACTAGCAGATTAGAGAAAGGTAATGAAGTGAAACGCGCAGGTGGGGTTGGAATGATAGTTCGTTTGGCAAGAGATGAACCTAAGCTTGATGGTTATCTTAGACCGGCTACCAATGTTGGATTAACTGATGGAAATCATATTATATACTACAGCAAATGGAGCAAATCTCCTACAGCAAAAATTGTATTCCGCGGAACAGTAATTGGGGATTCACCACCATCTCCTAAAGTTGCATCCTTTTCAAGTCGCGGGCCAAACTATATCATACCCGAAATCCTAAAGCCAGATGTTATAGCCCCTGGTGTTAGTATCCTCGCTGGCTGGACTGGAGCTGCTGCTCCAACAAATTTGGACAATGATGATAGAAGAGTTCAGTTTTGGAAAGCTTATCCGAGTTGATCACCTGCAGCTATAAAATCTGCTCTAATGACTACTGCTTACAATTTCGATAATTCCGGAAAAACAATTGGTGATTTGGCTAGCGGAAAAGAATCAACTCCCTTTGTTCGTGGAGCTGGACATGTTGATCCTAATACTGCTCTTGATCCCGGACTAGTCTATGACATCAACTCGTTTCTTTGTGCAATTGGTTACACCAGGAACCAAATTGGTCTATTTATTTCTGAGACGCCACCTGAAGATATATGTGAAAATAACATGGGCAACCCAGGGAATCTAAACTTGCCATCATTTGCTGTTGTGTTTGATGCTAACACTTCATCTGTTGCATATCAGAGAACTGTGAAGAATGTTGGAAGTCCTAATGGTGCAGTTTATGATGTGAAGATAAATGCTCCTGCAAATGTATATGTCAAAGTCTTTCCAACTTCTCTCGAATTCAGTGAAGAGAATCAAAGTTTATCATACGCGATTATGTTCTCAAGTGCTACTTTTAGCTCGGGTTCATCGAGTAATAGCCTAGAAAGTTTCGGATCAATCGAGTGGAGTGATGGAACTCATACTGTTAAGAGTCCCATAGCTGTTACATGGAAACAAGGAGTGTCTGCGGCTTCCATATGAGTCCTTTGCTTGATAAAACCTTTGTTTGCATGTAAATCTATCTATATTATCATTAAAAAAACATAAGACATTTGTCTTTGGACTCAAAATAACTTGTCAATTTGGTTTTAATTTTGATACTAAATTTGGTTGCTTTAATTTTAACTCTAGCTGAAATTTATTAGTTGTAAGTTTTATTAAACACTGAAACATCTAGATTATAGACAGTAAAACCTCTATAAATTAATAATGTTAGAACCATGAAATTTTATTAATTTATATAGATGTTAATTAATCAATAAATTAATATAAAGTGAGCCGAGGATGATTTCGGTACTTTTGGAACCATTGATAAGAAATGAAGCAATTATAACATCAACCACTCGTTACAATTTGACAAGAGTACACCAGAACTTTTGAATGCACTGAGAATAGTTAGAGATGAAATTGAACTAGATTTAAATTTTAAGAAAAAATAAAGTACTATAGAGTCATATTTTGCTAAATTATCCTAAGTATATATCTATATATACTTGGCATATGTATTTGAGAAATTATTATTTTATAGAGATAATAAAACAATTTATTTATAAAGGGTGGTTCCAAAAAAATTATTATCTTATTAATTTATTAAAATTGATCATTTTGCTAAATCAACAATTTATTTTTTATCAATTAGTTTTTGCAAATTAATCCAAATAATAAAACATATTATGAAATAAATACCGACAATTTGAAATAGAAGCGTTCTAATTTCCACCTAGAACCAATATGATATTTTTCTATTAAGATGATATTAGATAAATGATTGACAATTCTTTTACTATCATCAGAATTTTTCAGTGACAGTTTTTAAAACATATGTTATCTAAAATCATCGTGACAAAAAAATCTCAAATTAGGTATGACTTTAAGACAACGTACATTTCTCACTTTTAAACAAATGATTTTAAGTTAAAATTCCATAATATTCATCTTAATGCATATTTACATCCTTAAACTTGTTAAGTTTTGTTTATTGGCATCCTCAACTTTTAAAATGACATATCACACACTTATAATTGACTTTAAAAACCTATCACACACACCTTGGTTTTGAAAACATATCACACACCTATTGCCGGTTCATTAGTTTTGTATGACGCCACTTTTGTCAAAGATGACGGTTCAACGATTTTGTATGTAGATGTCTGAATAACCCAACTATAGATGTATGATAGGTTTTTAAAGTCAACTATATATATATATAATTGTATCACCATCTCCTAACTAAATTATTCTCATTGGCTCTCATTATTTGCATTTTTAACCACACAAAATCGAGATAAAATACATTCATGGCCTTTTAACTAGCGCTATTAATATTATAGCTTCTAAACATTATTTTGCGACATAAAATTTCTTAAAATTTACATTATACTAATATTAAAATCTAAATAAAACAAATTTAACAAAATGATAACTTGAAACTCGCTTGTTTTCATTACCATAAATTATGTTAAATATTTGTTTTCGAATTGCGATTATATCTCTTTCATATAACTTTATTAGCTTAATGCATATATACACACCTAAACTTGGCAAGTTTTGCGTAATGGCACCCTGAACTTTTAAAATAATCTATCACACACTTATAGTTGCCTTAAAAAAACCTATCGCACACCTATAGTTGGCTTTAAAAACTTATCACACACCTATAGTTGGCTCATTCGGACCTCCTACACACAAAATCGTTGATTTTTCGTCTTTGACGGATGAGGTGGTATACCGAACGAACTCTCGCGCTTTTCTTTTTTTCTATAACACGCATACCACCTCATTCGTTAAAGACGAAATATCAACGATTTTGTGTGTAGGAGGTCCGAATGAGCCAACTATAGGTGTGTAATAGATTTTTAAAGTTAACTATAGGTGTGCAATATGTTTTTAAAGCCAACTATAAGTGTGTGATAGATTATTTTAAAAGTTCAGTATGCCAATAGGCAAAACGTGCCAAGTTCAATAGTGTAAGCCTAACTTTATTTGTTTACCTGGTCTAGTCATTGCATTCCTCTGGTTCTATCTGGTTCTATTTTCTTTAGGAATAAGTTTATGGACCCCTACAACCTTTATTTACTACCCCTGAACGCATTACAAGAAAATTGTATTTTTTTGGCAACAAGGTCCGACAATAACAGAAACCGTTGTTGTTAAAAATGAATTTTAGCAACGAATATTTTTGTGTCATTACCAAATATTGTTACTATAAATTTATTACCCTTCTCCTTCCAAAAAATCTCGGGTGGTGGGGATTGCAAAAAAGAAGTATCAATTTTGCCGTAAATAAAAGAACTTACAATAATTGTCACACCCGATCCTAGACGACCTCAATCGGCATCGGACGTGAAATAGAAAGATCATAATCAAAACTTCTCTTCAATATATATTCTAAAATAATTCATATTCCTACTACATTAGTCATTCGAGGACCTCAACATATATGTCCCAACTCCATTATATTACAATTGAAATACCAAAGTTCTAACCATAATTCTAATAATAAGCAGCCAACTTCCAAACCTCGCCTAATCAGTTGGTAACCTTCTCTATATCCTGTACTTTCTCACCTAAAAACATTAAAACATTTAAACAACGTGAGACAAAAATCTCAGTAAGAAACTATCAGCCATAAAAACCAACTTTACTTAACATAGCTACATATATACATTTATAAAGGGATTTAATCAAAACTTTATAAAATATACTCAAAACTTAAGTTTATAAGATAGTCATCAAAACCTTATAAAATATTCTCAAAACTTAAGTTCATAAAATAAAGTTTGTGTATGTGTATCCATCCTCGAATTCCACCCGTGTTGATCATAACATCAATCATAACAATATCAAGATATCTCATTTATATCTCGTTCCTTGCCTAACAGTTAGGACTACCGGCCGTGCACTCTGGCCATACCGCCATTAGATATGGTCTTACAAATACAACTTCTACCTCGGGCAATCCTAGATGGACAAAACCATTTTATCTTTCAAAATATCACAACTCATAAAAATCATATTTGGACTTCAATCCAAAATAATAACAACAATAACCGCAAGAGATTTCTCAATCCAAAAACAATTTGTAAGAAATCATCAAATTCATTTTATTCAATATAGATATACATTGAAACCAAAAACATATATGTATATATGTAAATCAACCAAATTAAGTCTTAAATCAACATTATCAAATAAAATATAAAAATCACATAGAAACATAGTCAATAGCTTCATTTGAACTATAATTTCACAATAAAAAGCAAAATCATGAAAACCCTTAATTTTACAAAATTCCTTCATAACCTTAAAATATCACTTTCTGAAAATTCTTTGATTATATATATATATATATATATATATATATATATATATATATATATATATATATATATACATCAAACTCAAAATATAGTTGATAGTTACTTACATTGGCTACTAATTGAAGAAAATACAAGCGATCGATTTTCCTCTAAATTCTGCCTAAGATGTTTTCCCTCCAAACACTTCCGAAACTCAAAAACTCTTCAGTTAGGATTTAGATCTATGCATAAGGATGCTATGTTTTAAATTTCAAATGATTCGGACGGTCGAATCTCCATATATCAAAGAAACGGTGGAGAAACGGTTCAGAGAAAATTGATAAATCAAAAAGAAAAGAAAAGAAAAAGAAAAGAAAGGAGATATGATCACCGCCTGACGAATTTGAGATATATATCTCAAATATATAAAATATCAGGTTTGATCCTTCATCTTTATATAATCTTTTAAAATTATCTTAAACTTTTAATTTACACATAAAACCATCGAAGTAACTCCAAACTTGTCCTATAGCACCAAATAAAAATTACCCTATAATAATTATAATATATATTACTATCAAGGTACAAATTCTAGAAATTTAGACACGGACGTGATAATTCTCCCCACCTTAAAAAATTTCGTCCACGAAATTCATATTCTCTAATCTATCTTAATTTCCTTTCGAAACCATGATTCCTCATAATCATCATAAGACCGCAAATTCTAATGTTCCTTCCATTAACTTCATCATTTATTCATATCCACATCACTGTAACAATTATTTATACATAACTCTTAGTAACTCTAAACTTCAACCTAGTCAATTCGATCACCAATAAATCCACAATAAAACTTCAAATATCATATATTCAATTTTATATGATATGATACACTTTATATTCGTATTTTCCTAACATACACCAAATCTCACTTTAATACATTTAAATCACAATTGATTCCATCAATTGCATATATATCAAATATATTTCACCTATCTCCAAGTTCTATAGACTTCAACGATATTATATCATTTGCATATATATCAAATATATTTCACCTATCAAATATATTTCACCTATCACCAAATATCAAATCATTTGCTAATTTTCATACACCCAATATGTTACTAACCATCAAATCTCATGTCTACCCCTCATTAGCTAGTTACTCAATCCTCGAAAAATTTCCAATTATTTCTTAGCTTGCACCAAATATCCATATGCCTCAATTACTATCGATTATTTCTTAGCTATCACCAAATATCCATATTCCTCAATTACTATCGATTATTTCTTAGCTATCACCAAATATCGATATTCCTCAATTACTATCAACCTTAGGTCCGAAGAATTTAACCTAGAGCTCTGATACCAAACTGTAACACCCGACCCTAGACGACCTCAATCGGCATCGGGTGTGAAATAGAAAGATCATAATCAAAACTTCTCTTCAATATATATTCTAAAATAATTCATATCCATACTACATTAGTCATTCGAGCACCTCAAGATATATGTCCCAACTCCATTATATTACAATTGAAATACCAAAGTTCTAACCATAATTCTAATAATAAGCAGCCAACTTCCAAACCCCGCCTAATCGGTTGGTAACCTTCTCTATATCCTGTACTTTCTCACTTAAAAAAATTAAAACATTTAAACAACGTGAGACAAAAATCTCAGTAAGAAACTATCAGCCATAAAAACCAACTTTACTTAACATAGCTACATATATACATTTATAAAGGGATTTAATCAAAACTTTATAAAATATACTCATAACTTAAGTTTATAAGATAGTCATCAAAACCTTATAAAATATTCTCAAAACTTAAGTTCATAAAATAAACTTTGTGTATGTGCATCCATCCTCGAATTCCACCCGTGTAGATCATAACATCAATCATAACAATATCGAGATATCTCATTTATATCTCGTTCCTTGCCTAACAGTTAGGACTACCAGCCGTGCACTCAGGCCATACCGCCATTAGATATGGTCTTACAAATACAACTTCTACCTCGGGCAATCCTAAATGGACAAAACCATTTTATCTTTCAAAATATCTCAACTCATAAAAATCATATTTGGACTTCAATCCAAAATAATAACAACAATAACCGCAAGAGATTTCTCAATCCAAAAACAATTCGTAAGAAATCATCAAATTCATTTTATTCAATATAGATATACATTGAAACCAAAAACATATATGTATATATGTAAATCAACCAAATTAAGCCTTAAATCAATATAATCAAGTAAAATCTAAAAATCATATAGAAGCATAGTCAATAGCTTCATTTGAACCATAATTTTACAATAAAAAGCAAAATCATGAAAACCCTCAATTCTACAAAATTCCTGCATAACCTTAAAATATCACTTTCTGAAAATTCTTTGATTATATATATATACATCAAACACAAAATATAGTTGATAGTTACTTACATTGGCTACTAATTGAAGAAAATACAACCGATCGATTCTCCTCTAAATTCTGCCTAAGATGTTTTCCCTCCAAACACTTTCGAAACTCAAAAACTCTTATTTTAGGATTTAGATCTATGCATAAGGATGCTATGTTTTAAATTTCAAATGATTCGGACGGTTGAATCTCCGTAAATCAAAGAAACGGTGGAGAAACGGTTCAGAGAAAATTGATAAATCAAAAAGAAAAGAAAGGAGATGTGATCACTGCCTGACGAATTTGAGATATATATCTCAAATATATAAAATATCAGGTTTGGTCCTCCATCTTTATATAATCTTTTAAAATTATCGTAAACTTTTAATTTACACATAAAACCATCGAAGTAACTCCAAACTTGTCCTATAGCACCAAATAAAAATTACCCACCGAATAATTATAATATATATTACTATCAAGGTATAAATTCTAGAAATTTAGACACGGACGTGACAATTCTCTCCACCTTAAAAAATTTCGTCCACGAAATTCATATTCTCTAATCTATCTTAATTTCCTTTCGAAACCATGATTCCTCATAATCATCATAAGACCGCAAATTCTAATGTTCCTTCCATTAACTTCATCATTTATCCATATCCACATCACTGTAACAATTATTTATACATAACTCTTAGTAACTCTAAACTTCAACCTAGTCAATTCCATCACCAATAAATCCACAATAAAACTTCAAATATCATATATTCAATTTTATATGATATGATACACTTTATATTCGTATTTTCCTAACATACACCAAATCTCACTTTAATAAATTTAAATCACAATTGATTCCATCAATTGCATATATATCAAATATATTTCACCTATCTCCAAGTTCTATAGACTTCAACGATATTATATTTTTCTTAAACTTCAAATAATTCGAATAATGATTTGCATCAGTATATAATCTTACTTCATCATAATAATAATGTACTTATATCTATAAATTTTCACTCCAATCATAATTCGTATCATTAACTTCAATCATCATCATCAATCAACTATAAACCTCATTATTATGATACAATTTCCTATCAATAAGGGTCATTTTATAAAATCTTAATATCAACATCACCCTTATAATTCTCCATTTGACTCCTTAAAATCAATCTAGCTAATATGCTTTTTTTTCCAAACTCCAAATAATATCTGTATACCCATAAAAGTTAATAAATCTATAATATCCTTAGATTTTCTTATTTGACCTATAAACACTCAATTTGATCCTTATATAAACTGAAACCATAATCACACAAACTTCAACTCAAAATAACTTCTTTCATCTTTATCTCTTAATTTCCTACCTCAAATTGTGCTTAAGATCAGAAAAATTTGTCATCAAAATTCATATCTTAATTATTTCCTCAAACACTATTTAAGCTTACCAAATTTTCATATTTAATCATCAAATCATGAACTCTAATATATTCTCCCACTTTACTTGTCATTGATCACTAACATCGGTATCTCTCTAAACATCATTTATATAACTCTCAATAATTCTAAGCCTCAACCTAATGAAGTTCACCAATAAAACAGTAATTTAAATTTCAGATCTCATTTATTCAACTTAAGATTCTATAATACACTAAATTAATGTTATAATCTCCCAATCATTAATCAACTTCCAAACCCATTAAATGAAACCTCCATATTTTATATTTCTCAATCCCATATCTATTATCTTCAATTTATCACTTTATCATTTCCTCAATCTCCTATAGTCCTAAGAAGACCAGCTTATCATGTAAACCAGTAGCAATGTCTCTCAAATAAGGAGAAAAATCAAAGCAAAAACCAAATTCTGGTTTAACGCTAAAATGACCAACATATGCCATTTTCAGCATAACTTTTTCATACGGAGTCCGATTAAGGCGATTCAAAAACGCTTGGAAACGTAAGATAATAATAAAGAACTTTCATTTAGGACTCCATGACAGATTCGGCTTATATCTAGTCGAAAAATGCATCATAGGATTCATATACGAATCTGATTCTCCCGCAGCACTTATATAAACAATTCTCCATTATCTCTAGCTCAAAGTTATAATTTACTAATATCTCATATATATATATGGTTGTAAATTAACTATTAAACTCTCAAATATCAATTCCAAGTCATACTTCATATCAAGTATGTAACCCATATCACCAAATATCAAATCATTTGCTAATTTTCATACACCCAATATGTTACTAACCATCAAATCTCATGTCTACCCCTCATTAGCTAGTTACTCAATTCTCGAAAAATTTCAAATTATTTCTTAGCTTGCACCAAATATCCATATGCCTCAATTACTATCGATTATTTCTTAGCTATCACCAAATATCCATATTCCTCAATTACTATCGATTATTTCTTAGCTATCACCAAATATCGATATTCCTCAATTACTATCAACCTTAGGTCCGAAGAATTTAACCTAGAGCTCGGATACCAAACTGTCACACCCGACCCTAGACGACCTCAATCGGCATCGGGTGTGAAATAGAAAGATCATAATCAAAACTTCTCTTCAATATATATTCTAAAATAATTCATATCCCTACTACATTAGTCATTCGAGGACCTCAACATATATGTCCCAACTCCATTATATTACAATTGAAATACCAAAGTTCTAACCATAATTCTAATAATAAGCAGCCAACTTCCAAACCTCGCTTAATCGGTTGGTAACCTTCTCTATATCCTGTACTTTCTCACCTAAAAACATTAAAACATTTAAACAACGTGAGACAAAAATCTCAGTAAGAAACTATTAGCTATAAAAACCAACTTTACTTAACATAGCTACATATATACATTTATAAAGGGATTTAATCAAAACTTTATAAAATATACTCAAAACTTAAGTTTATAAGATAGTCAGCAAAACCTTATAAAATATTCTCAAAACTTAAGTTCATAAAATAAACTTTGTGTATGTGTATCCATCCTCGAATTCCACCCGTGTAGATCATAACATCAATCATAACAATATCGAGATATCTCATTTATATCTCGTTCCTTGCCTAACAGTTAGGACTACCAGCCGTGCACTCTGGCCATACCGCCATTAGATATGGTCTTACAAATACAACTTCTACCTCGGGCAATCCTAGATGGACAAAACCATTTTATCTTTCAAAATATCACAACTCATAAAAATCATATTTGGACTTCAATCCAAAATAATAACAACAATAACCGCAAGAGATTTCTCAATCCAAAAACAATTCGTAAGAAATCATCAAATTCATTTTATTCAATATAGATATACATTGAAACCAAAAACATATATTTATATATGTAAATCAACCAAAAACATAGTCAATAGCTTCATTTGAACCATAATTTCACAATAAAAAACAAAATCATGAAAACCCTCAATTTTACAAAATTCCTGCATAACCTTAAAATATCACTTTCTGAAAATTCTTTGATTATATATATATATATATATATATATATATATATATATATATATATATATATATTTATTTATTTAGTTATTTATTTATATACATCAAACTCAAAATATAGTTGATAGTTACTTACATTGGCTACTAATTGAAGAAAATACAACCGATCGATTCTCCTCTAAATTCTGCCTAAGATGTTTTTCCTTCAAACACTTCCGAAACTCAAAAACTTTTTGGTTAGGATTTAGATCTATGCATAAGGATGCTATGTTTTAAATTTCAAATGATTCGGACGATCGAATCTCCGTAAATCAAAGAAACGGTGGAGAAACGGTTCAGAGAAAATTGATAAATCAAAAAGAAAAGAAAAGAAAAAGAAAAGAAAGGAGATGTGATCACCGCCTGACGAATTTGAGATATATATCTCAAATATATAAAATATCAGGTTTGATCCTCCATCTTTATATAATCTTTTAAAATTATCTTAAACTTTTAATTTACACATAAAACCATCGAAGTAACTCCAAAGTTGTCCTATAGCACCAAATAAAAATTACCCACCTAATAATTATAATATATATTACTATCAAGGTATAAATTCTAGAAATTTAGACACGGACGGGACAATAATGACTGCATATTGTTGCATCATTAATAAAGAATAAGACATTTGTCTTTAGACTCAAAATAACTTGTCAATTTGGTTTTAATTTTGATACTAAATTTGGTTGCTTTAATTTTAACTCTAGCTGAAATTTATTACTTGTAAGGTTTGTTAAACACTGAAACATCTAAACTCACTACAAGAAAAACGCTGATCTAATGTGGAAAATTACGTAGTAGAATGATGACGGTCAGCTATGGATCTCCTACAGACTCAAATCTGTAGTAGAACGTATCGTAGGTGATTATGTCTGTAAGAGAATTCTCCTACATAAGTCACCTATACATTGTTGTAGGAGATATTTCCTACAGACATTTTGCTAATAAATGTCCGTAAGAGGTACTCCTAAAGAATCATCTACTAATGTTAAAGGAGATTTTTGTCCCTCTTTCTATAAAATGTATTGATAAAAGCAATTTTGGATTGAAAGGAACTCTCTCACTCTTTATAAAAGGAATAACTGAACACGTTGAAGTTGCAAATGATGCCGTTATTAATATACAGTGAAGGCTACGACAATTGGATAAACAACAAATAACAAACATACAAAGAAAAGAGCAGTAGGCCAAAAGCATACTGCTACTTCATGCACAATTACTTATTAGGAAAGAAAATTAACTACATGAAAAAAAACCTGAAAACTATCTGGTTTCGGGCTGAATTAGGCCAATTCAAGGATCAATTTCAAAATTTGGAAAAAAATCTATATAAAAGCTGAAACCAAGCATATTCAAACAAAAGAAAAAGAGTTTCAATGATGGAGGTCAATTGAATTGAAGAGATAGAGTCGAGGAATTACATATAGAAGCTTTTGGAAATTGGAGAGAAAAGTGGAAACCGGAAGAAAACTTAACAAGTTATCATCTCTTAAAAAGGTTTACAAATGCTATGATTTCCAGTGGAAGTAGGATCATCATGACCTTCATATTACATGTCATGCTTCAATTACGCAGAGGTTAATATGGAGAGAAAACGACTGATCCACGAACTAAGAGTGACTGTAATAGCGAGACAAGGAGAAAGGGGGGGCACATATGATAGGGAGAGAGAGACATCCTTTCGCTCTGCTTAGGTTATGTCTCTATATTAGAATTATACAACTAACTTTTTATTTATAGTGAGTGGTTAGGGAAAAATCTAGCCTCCTTTTATCTATATTGGATTAGACCCATTCCATCTACAATAAGGCCTTTTATTCGGCCAGACCCAAGTAAGCCTAAAAATTATGTAAGGGGATGAAGATGCTCCAAGTTAATTGTGTCGCTAAATTATCCAATTTGGCATGATTTTGACACATTGGTACATCAATAAAAATAAGACACATAGACAAAATATGTGGAATAAGTTAATTTATTCATAAAATAAAATAAAACCTTAATCTATGTAACAAAAACTTGATCCATAAAAATTAAACTAAACTATTAACTTACTATTCATATTGAATGCAATCCATTTGGATAGGTTAGGTGGTAAAGCTTACCAAATATTAGGACAAAGAGTAAAGACCAATATTTTGAATAAGAGAGAGGAAAATATTACTAAATAATATATAAGTGATTAAAAATCGATATTTTGGATAGATTAGACTTGGAATAGCGTGGTTTAAGCCTAAATAAATTGAATCAGAATAGTTAAGAAATGGGTGAAATTAATCTAATCATCAAATTTGTAACGGTTTTTTTGACATTACTTTGTTTTTCACTTTTTTTTAGTAAACACTATATTTGGTAAATATAAAATTGCATTATTTAAATGCTTGGAAAGCTAGAAGGCTGCTTTAATGTACACATTATATCTATCGAAAAAGCAGTTTTTAAAGTTTATTAGAAAAACTTATCTTAAATTTATTCCGGAAAAAAATAGGTCTAATTTTCAACTTAATTTAAAAATGCTAGTAACTTTCAATTTGATTTCAAAAATACCTCTAACTTTTTTAACTTTTTTTATGTATTAAACACTCTTGTTTTTTTAAACATACTCTGTTAGCTACGATAATGTCAGATTGTGCCATAAGGTTAACAAAAAGTAATCTCTACGAAAACGTTTTCCATGATTATATGGTTTAAAAGACCACGAAGGAATCATGCTTCCCTTTCCAAATTAGTGGGTTAGTTATGCATACTATTTTTTTCGAAACTATTTATCTTTTTCTTTTATCAAAAAACTATTTATCTTTTATTTTGTATTAAAATTATCGATTCTTTAGTAAAATCTTAATTTTGCTAAATTTAAAAATTTCGCCGAATTTAAAGTTTTATTACGTAATATTAATAATAATAACAATAGTAATAAGGAAAATAAAAAAATATGTAGTTTGAAAGTTTGAAATAATATGTTATGGTCTTTTGTATTTATTGGGAACGGAACATGGCTGCAAATTCGTTAGAAAAAGTAATCTTACGATTGTAGGTTTGAATTGGTGGAACTCAGTGCTTAAGTTTTGTAATAAATTTTAGTGTGAGGAGTTTAATGTGTTAAGTTTCACTTTGTTTAACTGTTTTTTTTTTTCATTTTTTTCTTGTATACTTTTTTGTTCTTTTAATAAATTTATCTTGGTTTTGGTTTAGTATTCCAGTGGTGCCAATATAGTTGAGATGTCTACTACCTCTTTTCCTTTTCCTAAATTTCCACCTTTATTAAAAAAAAGGATAAAAACCGGTTCTTCCATATCAATATCATTATTGTTATAATTATTATTGTTATCCCACAATCATATCGCCACATATTTATTTGAAAAATATATATGTGGGGATATGGTCAATAATAATAAAATAATTTATTTTTTAATTATTTGCTCTTATTATATATATGGTCAATAATAATAAGATAACTTTTGTGTGATTTTCTGATGGACGGATCTCCAAAACGTCTCGAAGTTTGAATACATTCCTATAAAACAATGTAGGTGGCGACGGCCAGACGTAGTCTGGTAAAGTTGGTATCATTCTTAAGAATAGTGAAAAGAATATATTTTATGAAGATCTTACTCTTTCTAGAGGTGTTTTTATCTTTTTATTAAACCTAAAGTATACCGATTTGTGTGTCTATCTAGCTCAAAATATATGTATAGCATTTTAAAGGTTAAATATAAATATATAAATGAACAAGACTCTAAGGATAACCTCTAAATAGACTCAAAGAATAAAAATTAAAAACATATCATCATTCTCTAAAACACAAGGGTGGTCGGCCTTAGTCTATACATACAATTGACCTTGCTTCCACAGATCTAGATACTTTAAATCTAAGTGAAAGTTTCCCTTTCTTTTTTTTCAACCTAACAAAACCTCAACTTTTAATAAAAAAAAAATAACTTTTTTGAACAATATGCAAATCATTTTTGCATATATGAACAACAAAAGATAACTTCTTATTTTACAATGTGGAGTGTGTTTTTTTTTTGTACTGCTTACGGGAGGGACGTATGATGCTACCGCACCGGTAGGAGGAACGTTGGATGTTGGGGTAATAGTGAAGACATTGTCCACTTATGTTGCAATAACCCCATTATTGATACTGTCTGAACTCATGTTGATTTCTTAGGTCCGTGCTCACCGCAACAGTGATAACATTGGTGAAGATTATCACCAAAGGATCTAGTAGATCTCTTGGAAGATGTAGTTCAATACTCCTCGTGTGTTCCTGTAAGATAAAGGATGGTTGGATCTTTGACTCTCGAGTTAGTTCTAATTCTCATAAAGCTAAAGTAATATCAAAAGTAAGGTACAGTATGATGTATTGTGTAAAGAGATAGTAATATACCATTTGGAGGAGTAAGATCCCTTTATATAAGAGTTAGATTCGTATTCTAAATGTACAGAAATAAACTAATTGTACTCTATATAAGAAAGGATCATAATAAGCCATGATTCTATTTATGTGGGAGCTATTTACACTCGCTGAAGACTGGTAATTAGAGTAGAACTATATGGTACTCATATTATGAAAAAAAAGCTTCTAGAAGCACGATCCAATTATTCGGTCTAATGTAGAGGATCCGATTAAACACTTTCCACACCTGATCTTAAATGTTCATATTCATCATTAATTGAAACTAATGATATTTGTTTCACAATTAATGATTAGAAAAAATGATGGTTGAAATCATTGTCTCATCATGATATCTGCATAAATTGCATGTGAAATTAATAAAATTATATGGATATTTATCTAATTATTATATATAAAAAGTTTTACAAACAATTTAACTAATATAATTATTTCCATCTTTTATTAAAGTTTATAATCAAATATAATTAATGGTGGAGCCAAGACTAGAAGCTTGTTGGGAGCTCTTGGAGGCTCAGTTGTGAGTAGAAAAAAAATTTAGATGGTGATTCAAGACTTATATTTTTATCTTAATAGTAAAACGAATATTTGATTTCTTTTCACATTGGTTAGCGGAACTCAGTTCCACGAGCTATTTCTTTTAAGCCTTTTTCTGGGACGTTTTGGGATTGAACTTGGAGGCTTTCTATTTAACACATTAAAAGATAATAATAAAAGTTATTCTTGGACCTTAATTATCAAACTTAACTTTTTAGTTCAATTAGTTCGTTTATAAGGTATCAAAGTTTCTTCAACCAAGTGGTCAATAGTTGAATTTTGACAACTTCATAATTGGTGAAAACTCTCAACCTATGTGGATGTTAGGTAGCTTCACCCCTCCAATTGTAGGATGTGACCCATGTTGCCATATCATCAGAATTTCAATCCTACTATCAATATATTAATTTTCCCCTATAATTTAATATTTTAATATGCAAATTTATTATTAATGAATTAGTTTTTTTTAATAAATATTGTAAATTTTTTAATTCTTATTAAATTAAATAATTAATATTTAAATTAATAAATTATGTGAAAAATTAACTAAAGAATTAATCTAAATTAAGTGAAATACAACATTTCTTTTATGAAAATAAATTGCACAAAAACTTATAATATAACTCAAATAAAATTACACATTAAAAATTTTAAAATTTATAAAAAAAACACGACATCATCACTTTCTTCTTCCTGTCCATAGTGGTTCCAAATATCTTCAACTAGAAATTTTACTATACGCCAGGCATACCAACGCATAGTATGATGTGATATGCCTGGCCCAATAAAAGTTAGACAAATGTTAAATATTTAATTCAATAATTAAAAATTAATTTTTATAAAACAGATAACCCATTATGTCTCTGTATCCCCACTACGTCTCCTTCAACCTCTTTCACTTGCTTTCATATTGAGTTTCCTGTAACTATATACTCTGGAATCAATTGTTTTGTTTTGATAATGTTTAGTTCTATTATTCATGGATTCAATTGTTTTGTTTGGATAATATAAGTTAACACTTAAATAGAATAATTTATAAACCCAGATTATCAGTTGATATCCAGCACATCTTCAACACAAACATGCTCACCATTGCACTAGCCAAAATCTCAAACCCTTGCAAAGAAAAAACTCCGGCGATAAAAGATCCACATGTCCTCTTATTCGCAAATTCCGACATAATTGTCGCCGATAAAGGATAGTCTCCTCCGATTCCTAAACCCAAAAGAATCGGAAAAACCCCAAACTCACCAAAACGCAATTTATCGTTCTGCAAATCGAAAATCCACAACCTATAGAGCTAATCACCATTAACACGAATGCTAATCCATAAACGCTTCATCTTCCTCTCCGGTTACCTAATCTTCCGAAACCACCTCACATCGCGGTTCTGAGAAACATCGTGCTAACCATGACGGCGAGGATGTAGGTTTTGGTTACTTTTCAGATTCGTATTCGTAGTAAATCCGACCGATGAGTTTCATGATTATTGAGATGCAGAAGAAAACGGCGAAGAGACCCATGCCGCGGACGATAATTGCAGGGTATGAAGACATAATGGGGATATAGAATATCTGTTTTATAAAAATTAATTTTTAAGTATTGAATTAAGTATTTAACACTTGTCTAATTTTTATTGGGCCAGGCATACCATAGTATGAGTTGGTATGCCTGACGCGTAGTAAAATTTCTCCTAAATTAGCTTGTAGTTTATCTTTGTATCTTGTTAATTACGTATCCAATGTAGAATTATTCTATCTATATTGTATATAGTTTTTTTTATTATGTAATATATTTCATTATTGTATTGTTTGTCTCAAATGCTTTAATTACATCTTTTATATATTATTTATATTATTAAGGGATAAGGTGCAAAAATATCCTAACATTTACAATCAAGAACAATTTTACCATTAACGTCTAAAATGGTGCAATTTCACCCTTAAAGTTCATACCCAAGATTAATTTTAGCCTTAATGTTGATAAGTTGGGTCGATTGGAGAAATAATTCATCAAATTATCTACTTGTTGCGATGAGAGAGGTGGGTGCGCCACACCACATGACACGTGGTGGATGCCTCAGGTGCATCGTGTACGAGGTGGCATGTGGGGCCCATGCCCCACATTCTCGTTGTCGTTTGGTTTCGAAATTTAGTCGATCTGGGGTTTTAGGGGTACTTAATCATATTGGTTAAGTCTGTTTGTCCAAACGACAAACGAAAATTAGGTTTGAGGCTCACAACTCTTAGCCGTTACCAAATCTCGTTTCTATCTGAAAACCCTAAATGGAAAAATAGACATTTTTTATGTGATTGCAATGCCATTTTTCACCAAAAATAGTTTGAGAACACGTAGCATGCAAAAACTATTATTTTTATCCATATTCAAGGATCAAAACTGATAGAACATGAGATATATGGCTGGCTCTGATACCAGTGAGGGTTAACTATCACATATTCTATATGAGTTTTTAGATTACCTCTGGTAATGCGGATAACCTGTGAAGTGATGTGCAGCGAAAGTACGAAAACCACACACACAAAAATACAACTTTTAACAATGGTAGATATTCTCACTAAAAGCCTAAATATTCTCACTAAAGTATTTTTTATTGAGATCATGGAGCCCTTCACTATTGGGGTCTCTTACTAAAAGTATTAACGAGGATAAAGTATTATCTTCGTTATAAATTTTTAATAATAATAATTTTATTCATATTTAAAAAAAATTAAAGATAAGCAAATATTCTCATTAAAGTAGTTGTAATGATTTAAAATCTTCTCATTATAATGTTTTTTGTGATAAAAAAAATCATCTCATTGAAATATCTAAGATGATTAAAAATCTTCTCATAAAGTGTTTCAAGTTTTTATAATCATATTTCCCCTTATTAATGATATTATTTAAACTAAAATTATAAATAAGAAAATAAATAAAGTTTTGGATTGAAGGTACCTAAATAAAGTTGGATGGTATACAGTGTTCTAAAAATCGGCCAAGGCGGTCTCCTAGACCGAGATTTGAAGAATATCGTCCTGATTTTCACTAATCGGATGGTATAAATCGCTTGACCGATTTTTGGCCTTGTAGACGGTCTCAGGCAGGTCTAGGTGGTCCAAGACGGCTCCTAGGCGGTCCGAGACAGCCTAAGCGTCTCCAAGGCGGTCCTTTTGAAAAAATTGGACCTTAAATTTTATGTCAATTTTTTTAATTTTAAATAAAATATTAAATAACAAAAAAATAAAAAAAGTTAAACTATCAAATGAATATTAATTTTATTCTTTTTTTACATATTTTGCTATTAATGTTATTTTATTGATCAATTTTTTATGTTTTTAAGGACATTAATTCAAATAATAATATTAATATATATATATATATGCTAAATATTTTATAGTATTATTTTTACATCGTATAAGTCATATTTTAATTGTATTTATATAATACTTTATTGAATAAAAAATACAAAAAATACAAATCTGATTAATCTCCAAGAGTCGTGTCTGTCCGATTAGCGTCTAACGTCTTTTACAACCTTAATGGCATAGCACATCGAAACGGAAACCTTCGTATGGTGTTGTTTTGAGCATAGACATGTGTTTTCTTCATATGGAAGGATTAGAATACCATAGCATATGTTTTCCATACCATGTGTGCTTTGTGACCAAGAGATGGAAAGAGGACAACCTAACCTTTTCCTAGTATGAGACTCTCTACGTGAAAAACATGTTTTTTCTCGAAACGTTATCCTCGATACCCTTAACTAGTTCAAGAAGTGTAATTCATTTTGGCTACTGTGAGGAAAAGAGTAAGAGAAAGAACCAAGTTGTGAAACTCGGCAAGCTTAGCCATAGTTGCTAGTGCTTTCACCATCGGGAATAATAAGAGAGGTGACATCATCAAACTGGTCTAGCTTCCTTATTTCCACTCTCTTCACCCCCAATCTTCTAAGCGCTGCCAAATTGCACCGATTGAAGGCATGATTGATATCGGCAATTAACAATAATATACGGAAAGAAGAAAAGGAACAATCTTTGGCATGGAAATGTCAAAAAAGAAGAGATATAAAGAGTGCCTGTAATGTGTTCGTTAAAAGAACCCTGAAGAGCGAGAACGTCGATAGCCATTGACACCGCCCCTGGACTTGAAACTAGGTTGGCGGCTAAATGAGTGAGAGAAGGAATGAGAGTCGTAAACTTATGGAAGGATACCCTCAAGAGCCAGACACTAATTCAGCTCGGATAGGGGCCAACTGGGCAAGTAAAATGAATTATTATGGAAGGAACGTAGTAACAGGGAAAGACTTTATCAAGTTCGCATCTTGTAGTTCTATATTTCCCAAATCTTTATTGTTGTGCATATGTGCACGCTTGTGGATATAGATGAACTGTTGAGATAATAATAATTATAGTGGATGTGATATGAAGTCTCGGATAAAGCACAATGTTTCTTAATTACATACGTAATTTGAGAGGTTGTATATCTCCAACGAGTATACATCATTTGAGTTCTCGATTGTATGCCGGCCGCACGAACTATTTACAAGTATGAACAAGACAAAGTGATGGAATATGTTTCTGTTACGTGTGAGTGGGAGATGTAGGGATAAATAGAGTAAACGGGCCTTGGCCCATTTACTGATCCATTTATGGCCTGCCCGTAACCTAGTCTAGTTTCAATTAGGGTTAGGGTCAGGGTTCAACCTAGCTATAAATAGATAGTTAGGGAGGCTAAAACCCTACGACATCATAATAGAAAATAGACTCTATATGTCTCTTTCGTTATCCTATGCGCCCCCTCTGGCTCTTTTTGTCTTCGAGTTTCGATCTTAGTTCGTGAATCAATGGTGATTACTCCTTTGGTGTGGTAACCTCCTAGACCGGCGGTACGAAGCCAAGGTCAATTACATCTGCTACTATTAAATGGATCTGCGGTAGAAGATGTAAGCCTAAATCTGTTGATTTACTTATTGATTAGATTCGGGTTCATTACCATCCCTTAGAGGTTTTGGAAAAATCCATTAGGCCTCTCCATTGTATCTCACGACCCATCCCACGGACTGTGACCGGCACTAGGGAACGGGTAAGCTTAAGCTACCGGAACCCGTAGCAAGCCTAAATTAACTTAGCTAATCAATTGCATAAATTCATTTTTAAATAAAATATTTAAAAGTATTAAACATTAAGTCATTGCCCAATATAATTTAATAAATACTCGTATATCTGGTACCGCGGTCTAGAATTAGAATTTTATATTAGCTAGAAGGATTATACAAATAAAGATAGGTGTGCCGTCCGGAAGAAGATATTGGGGTGCAAGAGACTTCTAGTCACCTGAAAAATTAGAGGGAGTCAAACCTCCCGCATTAAATTAATTATATGCAATGCATAAGTAATTTAACATTGATGCCCACACATAATAATAATAATAAGAATTATATATAAAATACAAGTAGTCACACAATGTGCCTTTCACAAAATCATTTTATAAATAAATAGATAGGTGGTTTAATATGTGTTGGACCCTAAACCTCAACACCCAATCTAATAATCCACAAATAATCACAATTTCACTTATATCCAATAACTAGGGAACCGAGAATAACTCAACCGACCACACGCCTAGTAGCTGGACGACCGAGAATAACTCAATCGATTCCGTTCTCAGCCTCATTTAAATCCAAAATTCACATATTATATAGCCCGAGAATATCTCAACCGAGCTTATCCATATATCATAACATTCACAATATTAGTATCATCAATATCCAATAACCCGATAGTACCCGTGCGCACAAGGTTCTGATGCCGCTCACCAGGAAGCATGTCCATAACATGTATTTAGCCACAAACAATTACGTATAAATTATTATAAATAATAAGATACTTTTATAAGTAAATTTTTTATTATGAATGCAAATGCTAAATTAAAGATGCATAACATATAATTAACTCACAAATTGCTCTTAGCTGACTGTCCTAGTTTTCAGGTACTGCTCCTCCTCCTACCGGTTGAATATCTAAAAGAGATAATATTATTTTTAGAATCTATATCGGTTTAGGAAAATAGTGAAATTTATTTCGTCACGTTTTATAGACTTTCTACCGAAAATTCGGTAGAGTCTCCCCTATAAAACAGACATCCTCCTAGTAATGATAGGGTCAACCCTGCAATAAAATACACTTCTAAATTACAAAAATATTCAAAGTCCAAATCGGGACTCCATAGACTGCAATTTATCAACTCGGTTGGACACCAATCATCCGATAATTCCATAACTGTCTGTAATTCCAATACTTTACTTCTAAAATTACTCATCATTGAATATCATATAAAAATTATTAATATCTATTCCAATCAAATTAGTTAATCAATAATCTTAAAAGGATAATTAATTAATTATGCTTAGTCCAACTTACCTTCAACCATTATTTTGAAACTTATATATATTCTGAATTTTTATTGAATGAGGATCCAAATATTATTTTTAACCCAACTTAATTTATTTTCTTTAATTCCACCCAACTATATACTTTCGTAATTTATAGAGACTAAACGGTAAGGAATTTGGCCAAGGTCCAAGAATTAATGTTGCTCCAAATAATATTTAGAACATTCTGAAGTTAACCATTTCTGCACTGATTTCGTATGTCACCGGAAAATATCACCGGTGGTCGAGATCCGCCTATCGGAAAAATTAAAGTTGATTGTTTTGAGAAACTAATTATACCACTTTGTTTCTTATGATTTCAGGAGTTTAGAATCACTCACAAAACACCCAAAATCGATCGGAAAATTAAATTTGGTTAGATTTCTTACTTTTTTCCGTGTAGCTCTAATTACACTTCAAAACTCCTTGCATGCATCCAAATCTAGTGTAAGCATAGTTAAATCGACCCCCTGAGTCCATTTTTGGTGTTAGAATTGCAAAATAATGAACATAGGACCGAGAAATAGAGAGAATATCAAAAGTAACGAATTTTCTCTCTCTAAACGTTTTTTAAAAACTTGAAATCTCATAATAAAACTTACATGCATGCGTAGCTGGTGTTGAGAGCTTCGTTTCGGTGTAAAAATCATGAGAAATGGTGAAGAAATGAGAAAGAACAAGGTAGAATTCGTGTTTGTATTTTGAAGGGAAGGAGAAAGAGCTCAAAGAATGAAGCTCAAATGGAGTCTGTGTATATGCAGCTCCATATTTTACGTGTTTAGGCCAAATTTCCATATGAGTCCCTACATTTATGTTATCTTTTTAAAAAATTTCCCAAAAGTAATTATACTTTAGCCTTAACTCCTTCTATCTAATTTATTTTAGCAAATAGCTTAAATATATATAATTCGGGGTATTACATTGTATTAGTCATTTCTTCTGCTGAAAAACAAGGCCGCTTGTACTATTTAGGCGTTCCAGATCGAGAATCCACAACTCTGATTTTCTCTGATTAGTACTATCTGGGCCGCTTGGACGCCGCCTAGACGATGATGAGCAAAAATGTTTTTTTATTGTTAATTTTTGTTACTTTATTATGTTTCATTTTTCAGTTATTTCAATATATTATTGTTGAATTGTTAATGTTTGAATATTTTTAAAAATATATATGTTTTTCTATATTAAATATTTCTATATTATTATTTTTAGATAATATAATACATATTTTACTAGAATTTATATAAAAATTTGTTAATTAATAAATAAAAAATATAAAAATACAAATCTAATCAATCCCCGATTAATTTCTAACTAATTCCTAACTAATCCTTAAAGGATCTAGACCAGACTAGCGCCTAGCATCTTTTACAACCTTGGTCATTTCATTGGCAAAATAATTTATATCACTATTTGAGAGTATTAGATATTAATCAAGGTATTTGTGCTATGTTATATTTTATTAAGTAAAAGGTGGGTTGCCAAATCAAAAGAAAACTTGTGTTAATCTTAACCAGGTCGATACCATTGTGCATTCAGAAAATAGTGACAGTTTTCAGGTGGTGAATGATCCCGAGGAAAAGACTTGGTCTAAAGTCTAGAAAAGGAAGAAACACAAAGATAACAGCATTCCCCTTGAGGTCAGTGGTAAACGGCATAGTAAGCCGCCTGTGCGGTTTCAATGATTGTGCTATTTTGGAATTGTAGGGGCATCGGTAATGATCGCACTCAACGAGCCCTGAAGCTTCTGTGCCAACAACATCGTCCTGATTTTTTGTGTCTTGCAGAACCTCTTGTTTGTTTTAGTGACACTTCTGATCGGTTTTGGAGATCTCTGGGTCTTTCTCTCTTTGCCTGGAATGACAAGGATTCGTCGACTTTTGGCTTCTCTCTAGGGATGTTTCTTCTCTTTCTCTTCATTCTTCTTGTCAAACCCGATCCAAAATAGAATCGGATATGACAGTGAGACATTACCACAGACATGAACGAGTCGGAAGTAACATCTCCCAATCAAATGTTAAGAATTACAAATCATGTTTGAACTTGAAAACATTTTCTACATATACTTTTACATTTGTAAAAGGTCGAAAATCATTTATAATTTCCAATTACGAATCCTTTTCTCGTGCGTTTTACCAAAACGAGTTCGAAACATAGAAAATTACTCCAATTCTAACATGTTAACTTTTAATTTGCCTAATCTCATAGATTAACACTATAATTGGACATTCAAACCAAAATCCGGCATACCACAACTTCTTTATCCTTCCAAAATTGGCAACTCGGGTGCCTAAACATTCACAAGCACAAAACAAACCTATATCTACATGTACAAAATGGTATGCAATACCCTAGAAGACGACTTGGAAAATCGTGGCCGTATCCAATCCTCGCCCTAGTGTCGAACACTTCCCTTAGTACCTCGTACTTCTTCGCCTAAAAATATTAAGACATTTAAAAATATGAGACAAAAATCTCAGTAAGCAACTATCAACTATAGAAACTAGTTTTTATGTAAAATAGCTATATGTATACATTTGTGAAAACATTTACCCAAACCAAAACTTAAACTTATTAACTTGTAAACAACATCGAATTAAAACGGAATTTTAATCAATAATCTCAAATCAAACTTAATCAAAATGTAATGATTCTTATATAAACGTTTACTAAAAACCAAAGTTCGAATCAAATTCAACATCGTATCCATCACCGAGTATCCCCTCGTAAATCGATCCACAACACGTAAACATAATCGAGACGTCTCTTTAACCATGCCTAATCTCGTATTGGTCTTGCCCAACACTTCGCTGCCAATACCCGACTAGGTCTTTAGACTGTGTACACAGGCCATGTTCCTCACTGAACATGGTCTTCAAATATCAAACCACCCGTCCGGACTACTCCTGATGGATACAAACTTTACCCAAAATCCAACCAAACTTCAATTGTATACATTTTCTCATCAAATAGATCAAACTTTACTTCAATCATCAATAAATCGAAATCCAATGTTTACTGAACCAAAATAGCAATTGAACCCCCGAAGAAATCCAATTTAACACTAATTGACCAAAATATCATTAAACCCCTTAAAGAAATCCAATTGAACACTAATTCAACCAAAATAACATTAAAACCCTTAAACAAATCCAATTGAACACTAATTGAACCAAAATAACATTCAAACTCTTAAAGAAATTCAAATCAACATCAATTGAACCCAAATAGCACTTAAACCCTTAGGGAAACCAATTTCAACATCAATTGAACTAAATCATAATCAAACTCTTAAGAAAACCAATTCAACATCAAGGTATGAATCAAAACAGTCCAAAATTTACCATTGTGAACTCATTTTCTTCAAACTTGAACACAAACTCAAATCAACAACCAATACTCAAATCATTTCTAGGAAAACCCTTAAGAGACAAATTCAAGAAAATTTATAGCTCAATATACATATATTTATACATGCAAACCAAAAACTAGTTGATAGTTACTTACCTTAGCCTAATTTTGAGAACAACACCACCAAAACCCTAAATCTGTCCCAAATCTGCCTAGCCCGTATTCTTTGTACACTACTCCAAATCAAACTGCCTCCGGTCAGAAGTTGCTTCTATGTGTCTAGAGTCTCCAGTTAAAATTTGAGGTGATTTGGACGGTTAGATCTCCGGAAACACCCAAAACGGTGGAGCTGCCCTGTTTTTGGTGGTGGTTGAAGGTGGAGGAGAAAGGAGAGAAAATGGAGGAAGAACAATGTAGAAGGTAGTGTTTTGATCAAAATGATCAATAATTCTGAATTTATCCTATATATAGATCTTGATTTGAGTTGATAATTATTCACTTTGGTCCTCCAAAAATCTAATTTTTTTTAAAACTTACCCTAAACTTATAATTGTTATAAAAATGTGCAATTACCCTCAAAACTATACCCGTAACACCCAATTAATCGACTAATCCTAAAACAAATATAATATAATTTAGGATTCGGGGTATAATAAATAAAAAATTAAGGACAAGGACGTGACAATTCTCCCCACCTTAGAGAATTTCGTCCTCGAAATTTTACTTACCCGAAGAAGTGAACAAATGAGGGTATTGGTGTTTCATATCCGCTTGTCTTTCCCACGTTGCTTCCTCCCGAGAATGTCTGTGCCATAATACTTTCACTAGTGGTATTGTTTTATTCCTTAACACTTTTTTCTCTCTAGCCAAGATTGCTACTGGTTCTTCGTTATAAGTCAAATCCTCTGAAAGTTCGATTGGTTGCTCCTGGATAATGTGATTTGGATCACTTCTATATCTCCGCAACATTGACACATGAAATACATCATGAATGTTTGAAAGATTTTGAGGCAACTTCAAACGATATGCAACAGGTCCAATTCTTTCCACAATTTCATACGGACCAATAAATCTAGGGCTCAACTTTCCTTTCTTGCCAAATCGGAGTAAACCTTTCCACGGTGATACTTTCAGAAATACTTTATCTCCCACACTGTACTCAATCGGTCTACGTTTCAAATCTGCATAACTCTTTTGTCTGTCTTGAGCTTCTTTCAGTTTCTGTTGGATAATTTGTACCTTTTCAGTCGTCAATTGCACTATCTCAGGGCCCAATAACTGTTTTTCACCCACTTCAGACCAACATAGCAGGGTCCTACACCTTCTTCCATACAATGCCTCATAAGGTGCCATATCAATGCTAGACTGATAACTGTTATTATATGCAAACTCCATTAAAGGCAAATGCACATCCTAACTACTTTGGAAATTCAGAATACTAGCTCTTAACATATCCTCCAAAGTTTGAATTGTACGCTCACTTTGACCGTTTAACTGTGGATGGAAGGCAGTACTGAAGTTCAATTTAGTTCCCAATGCATTTTGAAAACTAGGCCAAAATCTTGATGTAAAACGAGGATCCCTGTTAGACACAATAGAAACTGGCACACCATGAAGTCTCAAAATTTCTTTGACATACAATTGTGCCAACTTTTCTAAAGAGAAAGTTACCTTCACTGGCAGAAATTGGGCTGATTTCGTCAATCTATCTACAATTACCCATATAGCATCATAACCATGTTGCGTACTAGGCAATCCACTAACAAAATCCATTATAATGTGCTCCCACTTCCATTTCGGAATAGGAAGTGGTTGCAAAGTACCAGCAGGTCATTGATGTTCGGCTTTGACTTGTTGGCAACTCAAACATCTGCTCACATATTCAGCTATTTCTCTTTTCATCCTTTTTCCACCAAAAATGATCACGAAGGTTTATGTACATCTTTGTACTCCCAGGGTGCATTGCATATGAGGAATCATGAGCTTCTTCTAATATCTCCTTCTTAATATCACTAGTATTTGGAACTCACATTCTATCTCCAAACATTAGCATGCCATCTATTGAAACCTTGTAATCAGTACACTTTCCCTGCACAACTTCATCTTTAATCTGCTCCAAGAACTCATCTTGATTCTGAGCTTCTCTGATTATATCCTTAAGAATTGGTCTCACCTTCAACATTGCATATAACACTCCTTCATTTTCACAATTCAACTCCACATTCAAAGCCCTCATTTGAAGTAACAAAGGCATTTTTACAGATTTAATATTACTCAAACTTCCAACATTCTTGCGACTCAAAGCATCAGCTACAACATTAGCTTTACCAGGATGATATTCAATTGTCAGATCATAATCTTTCAGTAGCTCAATCCATCTTCTTTGCCTCAAATTTAATTCCTTCTGACTCATTATATACTTCAAACTCTTGTGATCAGTGAAAATGCGACATTTCTCACCATAAAGATAGTGTCTCCAAATCTTCAAAGGGAACACAACAGTAGCTAGTTCAAGATCATGTGTCGGGTAATTCAATTCATGCGGTCTTAACTGTCGTGATGCATAAGCAATTACTTTATCATTCTGCGTCAACACAATTCCAAGACCTTGCCTTGAAGCATCACTATATATTGTATACCCTTCACCCACTACAGGTAGTGTCAACACTGGAGCACTAATAAGTCTTGACTTCAAAGTATCAAAACTGTTCTGACACTCGGGTGTCCACTTGAATTTTACTCCCTTTCTCAGCAACTGCGTCATTGGAGAAGCTATAAGTGAGAATCCAATCACAAACCTTCTGTAATACCCTGCTAACCCCAGAAAACTGTGCACCTCATGCACATTCGATGGTGCTTTCCAGTTAGCTACAGCTTCAACTTTATTAGGATCCACTAGAATTCCCTTAGCTGATAACACATGCCCCAAGAACAGAATTTCATCAAGCCAAAACTCACATTTACTGAATTTGGCATACAACTGCTTCTCTCTCAGAATCTGCAAAACTATCCTCAAATGCTTACTGTGGTCTTCCTTACTCTTAGAGTACACAAGAATATCATCAATAAACACAATTGCAAATGTATCTAAGTAAGGTTTAAATATTTGGTTCATCAGATCCATAAATGCAGCAGGTGTATTAGTTAACCCGGATGGCATTACCAAAAACTCATAATGCCCATATCGAGTTCTGAAAGCTGTTTTCTGAACATCCCCTTCTCTGATCTTCAACTGATGATATCCAGTTCTCAGATCAATTTTTGAAAATATTGTCGCCCTTTGCAACTGATCAAACAAATCATCGATTCTAGGCAACGGATACTTGTTACGGATTGTAACCTTATTCAACTGACGGTAATCTATACACAACCGCATTGTTCCATCCTTTTTCTTTACAAACAACACTGGAGCTCCCCAAGGTGATACACTAGGTCGTATATATCCCTTATCTAACAACTCTTGCAACTGTATCTTTAATTCTTTCATTTCTACCGGTGCCATTCTATATGGTGCTTAGGATATAGGAGCAGTACCCGGTTGTAAGTCCATTGCAAACTCTACTTCTCTTTCTGGTGGTAACCCTGGTATTTCATCTGGGAACTATTGTCCTCAAATGTGACTCTAGCAAGTGTACTAGATACAAGTAATAAAGTGATAAGTCAAGTATCGTATCCACAGGGATTGAGATCAAAATGATATGAGAAAATCGTTGCTGAACAGAGTGTGTGCGTAAAGGTATCTTCTTAGTAGGATTGATTGTTTGAGTGTGATAGTTAAGACAACAGTGTGCTAAAGTTATGAAAGATATGACAAATATAAGACAGTTTAAAGGATAGAACAGGCTAGGCACTGTCGAACAGGTCGTGCTAAGTCTTACAACATTCCAACGAATTAGTGATGATGCCAATGAAGCCAAAGTATAAGCTTTAATGCCCGCTTAAGTCAACTTTCGTGTGTTCTTAAGTTCCTGAGATTTACTAGAACCTTTAGCGTCCTAAAGATACGTTCTTTCTTGCATTATGATCGAAGCTGCATTTCTATTTAAGAAAACCTTCGACACAACCATCTAACATGTCTGCTTCGAGGTTGCGAGATTAATAGAGATATCAGTGAAGATGCAAGCAGTGTCCTAACATTCATCTATCACATGCATAAATGCCAAAACACAGAAGTTAAACCCTCATCAATCACAACATTGGAAAAATACTACACATTCATTGAAAATGATATAAGACTTACATTACTGGCCCGGACTGGCCTTGCCCATTCAAAATGGATTACTCACTCATATCGAGCAGTGAGTAATCAGTTGTTCTTGATACATTCAGAGACTCCATTTGAGTTCTCCTCCCTTCCTTTTCTAAAATAACTTATCTATTCTAAAAAAACTAAAACTATCCGAACTACCTATCTTTCCTTCACTACGCCTACTTAAAGGAGAAAGACAGGGACAAAATTGGTACATGAAAAGTACCCTTACAGAGATTAAGTCAACTAATACTAAACAAAAATAAATTGAAATGATTAGGAATCCTTTTTGACCCTTGAACACTCAAGGGTCGATACTTCATGTCATCTTGCTTCTTTGAGTAATGCCACCTTAACACTTCTCCACCTGCTGCTCTGCCTCTGCCTCTGGCACCTCTGATCTGTCGTTGTCCGTCATTGAGTATCCGGAGTTTAACCGCTGGATCAAATAAAGGCTCCACTCCTTCTTGGCAGTAACGAAACAAGCTGTTTCCAGCGAGTTTGGCTTTTATCAATGCTTACCTCTCATTACGGATCAATGCTTGACATAAAGTGACTTTATTCTACGATTGATACTACTTAACAAAATTTTGAAAATTAAAAAAATAATAATTTAAATGCAAAGTTACTTGTGCTACAATTGGTGTTTGTAGCGAACACCCTTTTCGCTTCTACTGGCTTGGGGGATCCTGAAAGTGAAATGTATCGATCTTCCTTTTGTGATCGCTCTCTAAATATGGTTTCAATCTTTGCCCATTTACCTTAAAATGTTCCTGATCTTCCCTGCCAATCTCAACTGCTCCATGACCAAACACCTTGCGCACCAGATAAGGTCCCGTCCATCTTGACTTTAGCTTCCTAGGAAACAACCTGAGTCTTGAATTGTATAGGAGGACTATCTGACCTTCGTGGAACGTCTTTGTCTGGATTTTCTTATCATGCCACACCTTTGTCTTGTCTTTGTAATTCACGGCATTCTCATATGAGAACAACCTGAATTCTTCCATGTCACAGAGTTGAAGTCTTCTCTGATCTCCAACAGTCTATTGCTCAAAATTTAAGAAAGTTAATGCCCAAAAGGCCCTGTGTTCCATTTCTACTAGCAGGTGACACGATTTCCCGTATAACAATCTAAACGGAGACATTCCAATTGGTGTTTTATAGGCAGTCCTATATGCCCAAAGAGCATCGTCAAGCTTGTTTGCCTAGTCTTTCCTAGAATTGCCAACAGTTTTTTCTAAAATTCTTTTGATTTCACGATTGGAAATCTCTACCTGTCCACTTATTTGTGGATGGTAAGGAGTGGCAATTCTGTGAGAGACTCCAAGCTTTCCCATCAGCTTCTCGAATTTGGCATTGCAAAAGTGGGTTCCTTGATCACTAATGATCGCTCATGGGACACCCCTTTTTAGGAATTTTACAACCACACGGGCATCATTGGTGGGACTAGCCATTGCTTCAACCCACTTGCTCACATAATCTACAACCACTAAGATATATTTATTCCCAAAAGATATAGGGAATGGACCCATAAAATCTATGCCCCATATATCAAAAATCTCGCAAACAACTATGTTGTTGAGGGGCATAGCATTCCTAGCCGAGATGTTGCCTATTCGCTGGCACTCATTGCAAGTGCTAACGAACAGATGGGCATCTTTGAAAAGTGTTGGCCAGAAAAAACCTGATTGAAGAACCTTGGCTGCAGTTCTACTAGCACTATGGTGTCCTCCAGCTTCACGGTCATGACAGTGGCTTAGAACATCCTGTCCCTCTTCTTGCGATATACATCTTCGAATAATTTGATCAGCGCACAACCTGAAAAGATAAGGGTCATCCCAAAAATAATATTTAATTTCAGAAAAAAAACTTCCTCATTTGATTCGTGGACAGGTTGTGTGGCTTGAGCGAAATCGCAAGGTAATTAGCAATATCGGCAAACCACGGCACAGACTGTGCGGCATATAGATGCTCGTCTGGAAATCTTTCCAGAATCTCTGGTTGTTCCTGGCTGCCTTGGTGAGAAATCCTTGACAAATGATCAGCCGCGATATTTTCAGTTCCCTTTTTATCCTTAATCTCGAGATCAAACTCTTGAAGTAACAATAGCCAGCGGATTAACCTCGGCTTAGCATCCTTTTTCGCGAACAAGTAGCATAGCGCAGCGTGGTCTGTGTGCACAACTACTTTGGATAACACCAAGTAAGGTCGAAATTTGTCGAAGGCATACACAACTGCAAGAAGCTCCTTCTCTGTAGTTGTGTAATTCTGCTGGGCATCGTTTACGTCTTGCTTGCATAGTAAATTGGCCTAAACTTTTTCTCTATCCTTTGTCCAAGGACGGCCCCCACACAAGTATCGCTTGCGTCGCACATCATCTTAAAAGGTTGCTCCCAGTCTGGTCCAGCCAGTATAGGCGAGTTGATAAGCTTGGTCTTTAAGAGCTCAAACGCCTTCAAACAGTTTTCATTGAAAGAGAATTCGGCTTCCTTATGAAGTAAAGCCGACAAGGGAAGCGCAATTTTTGAAAAATCTTTGATAAACCTGCGATAAAACCCTGCGTGCCTCAGAAAACTTCGCACATCTTTTACATTGGTAGGCACAGCTAGCTTTTCTATCACCTCTACTTTTGCTTTGTCCACTTCCATCCCTTTCTCTGAAATTTATGCCCGAGGACAATTCCTCCCGTGACCATGAAGTGGCACTTCTCCCAATTTAAGACCAAGTGAGTCTCCTTGCATCGCACAAGTACAGCTTCGAGGTTGTTTAGACAGCTATCAAATGAGTTTCCATAAACCGAGAAGTCGTCCATGAATATTTCTACGGTCCGCTCCACCATGTCATGAAAAATGGACATCATACATCGCTGGAAAGTGGTTGGAGCGTTGCACAACCCGAACGGCATTCTTCTGTAAGCATAAGTCCCATACGGACATGTGAACGTTGTCTTCTCTTGGTCCTCACTATGAATTGCGATTTGGTTGTATCCTAAATAACCGTCGAGAAAACAATAGAATGCATATCCTGCTAACCGCTCTAGCATCTGATCAATGAAGGGCAGAGGGAAATGATCCTTTCTCGTGGCCTCGTTGAGCTTTCTGTAATCAACACAGACTCTCCACCCTGTAATCGTTCTTGTGGGCACCAACTCGTCTTTCTCATTAAGGACTACTGTTGTTCCTCCCTTCTTTGGCACAACGTGAACAGGACTTGTCCACACACTATCAGATATTGGGTAAATAATGCCAGCATCGAGAAGCTTGATCACTTCTTTTCGCACAACCTCCTTCATGTGGGGATTTAGTCTGCATTGCGGTTGGATAGATGGTTTGTGCTTCTTTTCCATCAAGATTCTGTGAACACAGACTGCTGGACTGATCCCCTTGATGTCATCAATTTTCCATGCGATTGCATCCTTGTTTCTTCGCAATACAGCCATGAGTTGCACCTTTTGATCAGGAATTAACTTCGAGGATATGATGACTGGACGTCTGTTGGGTGGTTCAAGGAACGCATACTCGAGGTGCACATGCAATGGTTTCAATTCTGCTTTAGACACCGGCACAGTTGGTATCTCCGGTGGTTCTTGATGAGAAGGAACAGTAGGATCGAAAGGAGGTGCCGGTAGGTTGGATTCAATGGAATAGCCTGTTCCTTCGCATATGTTCACCTCTTCTCCCAACAAAGTTTCTAGAGTGTCATGTTCCTACAAAGTAGACAAACTTTGAAAGTCATCCTAGAAACAGCATGTGTCATCATTATTATTTGCACGTCTCATTGCCTCATTCATTTTGAAAATGACTTCTTCACCATTGATCCTTAAAAATAATTGTCCCTCGCCTACGTCTATCAATGCTTTCCCCGTGGCTAAGAATGGTCTACCTAGGATGATAGGAACATGCAAGTCTTCATCAATGTCCATTATAATGAAATCAACGGGCAAAATAAATTTCCCTACTTTGACTAGCACATCTTCCACAACCCCCCTAGGATAGCATACTGAACAATCAGCTAATTGAATAGACATACGAGTCGGTTGGTGTTCTCCTAATCCAAGTTTCGCATATACAGAATAAGGCATCAGATTTATGCTAGCTCCTAGATCACATAGTGCATTCTCAATATTTAGCTTTCCAATTGAACAAGGAATAGAAAAACTCCCTAGATCTTTTATCTTCTTAGGTAGCTACTGCTTGTTTTGGAGTATTGACGAACAATCTCTGTTGAGTTGTATCATGGAAATGTTTTCCAGCTTCTTTTGTTAGACAGGATGTCTTTGAGGAATTTGGCGTATGTCGGCATCTGTGCTAGTGCCTCTACAAAAGGGATGTTGATGTGTAACTTCCTTAAGGTATCCAACACTTTCGAATTCTGTTCTTCTAGCTTTTTGTTGATTAGACACGTTGGATATGGCACAAGTGGAACATACGGCGGTGGTGGTTTATACATTCTTTCGCCCTCCTCTTGATCCGGCTTACCTGTGCAGTTCGCCCTCCTTGTTTCTTCATCACTAGAAACAGCCTGTTCCTGCTCCCCTTCAGCTTCTTTGGACGTTCCTGCACACTCAGCATTCTTATCAGTCAAAACAATTGGTTGAGTTTCCTTACCAGACCTTAGGGTGATTGCCATGACGTCGCCCATAGGATTTGGCTCTGTGTTGCTCGGCATTATTCCCTTTCCTTTTGACGTGGATGCAGCTAACTGGTGAACCTGTGTTTCCAGACTTTTTATTGATGCTTGTGTCTGTTTCATAAACTGCATCATCATTGTTTTCATATTTGGCTCTACGTCTTCCTTTGGTGGCAGAGGTTGCTTGTAGTGCTGCTGAGGTTGTCTTTGGTACGGTCCTCCTTGCTGTTGTTGATACCTTGGCTGGTCTTGATACCGTGGTTGCCCCAGCTGGTCTGGTTGGCCTGTCCATCCAAAATTTGGATGGTTCCTGGTTTCAGAGTTGTATGTGTTAGAATAGCGGTTAGGCTGGTTCCTTTGATTATACCCTGCGTAGTCATATTCAGCCTATGTGCCCTTTCCTTGCTTAACTCCGGGACAATTTATGTTGAAATGAGCTCCTCTGCAAAAATCACAAATGTCATTGAATGGTGGTTCATTGTGGATCTTATCTTTCCCAGCTGTCGAGCAAGCTGTTCTACTTGGCTTGTTAGTTTCAACACCACATCTTCACTTCCTGACTTCTTTCCTTAACTTCTGGCGGAGTGCCAGTTGTAACTTGTGCTTACTACCTTCTGAATAAGGTCATACAAAGCCTGCGGCTCTAGATCTTCTGGGTTTCCGTTTGCAATCGATTCAATCTGGATCTTGTAGATGTTGGTCACGCCATTGTAGAAATTTTGCACTTGCATCCACATAGGGATACCATGATTTGGTACCCTTCTCAATAATTCTTTGTATCTTTCCCAGGCTTCTGCTAGCAAATCATCCTCTTCTTGTACAAACCGTGATACTTCATTTCTCAGTTTTATGGCCTGTCGAGGTGGGAAATATTTCATCAGAAAAGCTCGTGCCATCTCTTCCCAGCTTGTGATTGTTCCTGGCTGTAAGTTTCTTAGCCAGTTCTTCGCTTTATCCCTTAGGGAAAAAGGAAACAGCTTCAATCTGATTACATCGTCAGAAACACCTCTGTTCGATCTGAATGTGTTGCACAACGTGATGAATTCTTGAATATGCCCATTTGGATCTTCAGATTGAAACCCATTAAATTGTACTGAGGCCTGGATCATCTGTATCATGGACCCCTTCACTTCGAACATATTGTTCCCCTCGTTGGGTAACACGATACATGATGAATGTCCCTCTGTGGTTGGCCTCGAATAATCTCTGATTCGCATAACAGGACAGTTGTTATTCTCTCTTTCTTCTTCTTGGTTTGGTGGAACTGGTTGTTCGGGTGGTACCCTTCCAGCCATCCTTCTCTCTCTTTGTCGTTCTCTTTGTCGTGCACGTCGAGCTCCCGCTCTATTTCGTCTACACGCCCTCTCTAATTCGAGATCGATAGGAAAAACAGGAGGTCCAGCTCTGCGCATAAACTGGTAAAGAACTTCTTTTTCCTGCACGCCTTAGCAAACAGATTAAAAACACCCCGTTTCACAGAAATTTCAGATATATTTTGTTGCTTTCAATCCCCGGCAACGGCGCCAAAAACTTATTGTCCTCAAATGTGACTCTAGCAAGTGTACTAGATACAAGTAATAAAGTGATAAGTCAAGTATCGTATCCACAGGGATTGAGATCAAAATGATATGAGAAAATCGTTGCTGAACACAGTGTGTGCGTCAAGGTATCTTCTTAGTAGGATTGATTGTTTGAGTGTGATAGTTAAGACAACAGTGTGCTAAAGTTATGAAAGATATGACAAATAGAAGACAGTTTAAAGGATAGAACAGGCTAGGCACTACCGAACAGGTCGTGCTAAGTCTTACAACATTCCAACAAATTAGTGATGATGCCAATGAAGCCAAAGTATCAGCTTTAATGCCCGCTTAAGTCAACTTTCGTGTGTTCTTAAGTTCCTGAGATTTACTAAAACCTTTAGCGTCCTAAAGATACGTTCTTTCTTGCATTACGATCGAAGTTGCATTTCTATTTAAGAAAACCTTCGACACAACCATCTAACAGGTCTGCTTCGAGGTTGCGAGATTAATAGAGATATCAGTGAAGATTCAAGCAGTGCCCTAACATTCATCTATCACATGCATAAATGCCGAAGCATAGAAGTTAAACCTGTTGGAAATTAGGCTAAGGTATAACAGAGGAAATATAAAAATTTTAACCTATTTCCATAAACCACAAGATCCGTTAACCGTTATTTCATATAAAGAAGGATAAGAAGAATTACCTTTTGATGATCAATCTACCGTTGTTAATGAAGTGCCCACAACTCTTCTCCGAGTTCCCAAACACGAAATAAAACACGGGAAGATTAATTTAGAATCAACCGTTGAATAGCAACCAAAGTAGATTACCTCTAACTAATCAACACAAGATCAAGGATAAAAGAAATAGATGAAATCAATTGATCGGAAGGAAGCCGTAGAAAATCTCGTCTTCGAACTAAGGGTGTCGAAATTTTCTCTCTCTTGGACTATATGGATTTCGAAAATCTCAATAGGGGATTAGCTCTCTTGGATTCGAAAATCCCATAGGGTGGGGTATTTATAATCTCTTGTATCTAATCCCTAGTTAGATAGAATTAGGTTACTGAATAGGAATTCAATTCGGAATAGAATTCCTAATTATTATCTCATTATATATCTAATATATTAAGGATAATAATAATAACCTTATTGGATAATAATAGGAGTATTATAATCTAATTAAAACTCCTAACTTATTTATCTCTTAATTAATTTAATTCATAATCCTAATCTAATTAGGATTAACAAAATCAAATTAATTATTCATGTATTTAACTACATGAATTTCGACCCCCCCTTGGTCCACGAGCCTTATTGGGCTCAATTGGGCTTCCATCAATTAATTAACATTTATCTCTCTTTTAGGTTCCAAGTCTTATGTGTGACCCATTAGGTTCTTATTGCTTCTAGCCGTCTGCAACGTTATTAAATTAATTTTCAAAGAATTATATTTAATCTTTGCATAACGGAATGATGTACAGAGTATGTGATTAGCAAGTCCGTAATCATTCCCCCAGAGCTATAAGAAGACAGGTTGATTCTGTCGTTAACCTTTCCGTATTAGTTACAGTATAATTCGATCCTTTATCAACTACATCCTTGAACTGAATCTTATGACTATGGGTGATGTCAAGTCACATATAGCGAGACGTTCGTTTTACTTGTACAGGCCGAGTCAACTCAAATAGATAGGTTAAGTGAAATCTATATTTCAAGTCTTAAGCTATCACCTTGCAAGGATTTAGAGTCGAGTCTTCCACAAGCGATCCTTGGATGTATCTCCCATTTATCGGGAGTGATAAATGCTCAATCCAATATATAACGATCCCGCAATCACTTCATGTGATACCCAACGTCTACTGTTCACACCCCAGAGTCATCTCTATTAAGGATCGTATTACACCAGAGTCAAAGCGTCACATTCCGTAATCCAGAATACCAATTAATATTCCTTTGAGTCTGAGGATTAGTTATACCTATTAATACCAATGAGATGAACAGGTGACAAGGATGAATCTACCCATCCTGTTATCTCAAATCGGATCCCCAATCCTAATGAACAACTTTTCATCGGATCTATGTAACTGTCCAGATATCTATATATATAAAGCTTGTGAGATCAGCTTTCTATCGGACAGAAGACATTGTTACATACAAGTCTCAACAGTGATATATCAATCCCCAAACATATCACTTGACTTGGGGTGGTTTTAAGTTTATCAGTTTATTATAAAGTTTTGTCTCACTTCATGCTTGTACGAACACTTTATAATCACTTTAAATAAACTTAAGGATTTCCTTTTATTAGAATTTATTTAGTGCTCAAAAGGGATTGCCTTTATATAGTTATAAAACATATATCTCATTAAAACAAATGATATAAAGAACAATTCATTTACATTAAGTTTGTATCCTAGAACAATTGTCTATAGGACACTAAACCCCAACATACTCCCACTTGGACTAAAGCCAATTGTTTCTAAAACTTATCCCAGTAGAAGTTAAATGACGATCATGTACTCTCTGGGTTAAAGGGTTTGTCAACGGATCTGCAACGTTGTCCTCTGTAGGTACTCTTTCTATTCTCTAATGATGTGGTATCGCTTAAGGTAATGCTTGGACACATTATGAGACCGTGGTTCCTTTGCTTGCACAATGGCTCCATTGTTATCACAATACAATGTAATGGGATTTACAATGTCAGACACCACACCAAGTTCTGTAATGAACTTTCTAATCCAAACCGCTTCCTTTGCTGCTTCCGCAGCTGCGATATACTCTGACTCGGTCATAGAGAAAGCTACGCTTCCCTGCTTGGAACTCTTCCAACTGACCGCGCCCCCATTCAAGATAAACAGGTATCCTGATTGGGATTTAAAATCATTCTCATCTGTGAGATGACTTGCGTCTGAAAATCCTTCTATTTTCAGATCACCTTCTCCGTACACTAGGAACATATCTTTAGTTCTTCTCAAGTACTTAAGAATGTTCTTGACGACAATCCAATGCTCGTCTCCCGGATTCCTTTGGTAACGACTCGTTACAGATAACGCGAACGCTACGTCAGGTCTAGTGCATAGCATAGCATACATAATCGAACCGATTGCGCTGGCGTACGGGACTACATCCATGCGTCTTTTGTCATCATCGGTTTTAGGACATTGATGATTGTTTAACTTTACTCCATGTAGCATGGGTAAGTTACCTCGTTTCGATTCAAGCATGCTAAACCGATTTAGCACCTTTTCAATGTATGTAGCCAGTGAAAGACCAAGCAGTCTTCTCGATCTATCTCTGTAGATCTTTATACCAAGTATATAAGCTGCTTCACCAAGGTCTTTCATTGAGAAGTTACCAGATAACCATACTTTTACCGACTGTAGTAGAGCAATGTCATTTCCCATTAATAATATATCATCCACATATAGTATGAGAAATGCTATAGAGCTCCCACTTGCTTTCTTGTAAATGCAAGCTTCTTCGCAATTTTGTTCGAAACCAAATTGTTTTATGGTTTCGTCAAATCGCTTATTCCAGCTTCTTGATGCTTGCTTGAGTCCATAAATGGATCTCTGAAGTTTGCAAACTTTATTTGCATCCTTCGATATGAAACCTTCAAGAGGCATCATATATACATCCTCAAGAAGGTTTCCATTTAGGAAAGCTGTTTTCACATCCATTTGCCAAATCTCATAATCGAAATGAGCGGCAATTGCAAGCATGATTCTGATTGATTTGGACATAGCCACAGGAGAGAAAGTTTCGTCATAATCAATTCCTTGCTTCTGACGATATCCTTTCGCTACTAACCTAGTGGATCAACCAAAGTCCACACTTGGTTAGTATACATGGAATCCATTTCAGAATCCATGGCCTCAAGCCATGCTTTAGAATCTAGACTAGTAAGAGCCTCTTCGTAGTTTTCGGGTTCGTCGTCTAACACGGGAACCTCATTATCATCTCCCACTAGAAAACCATATCTAACTGGGAGTTCATGAACTCTTTGTGATCTACGAATAGGTGGCACTGGAGTCTCATCTAATGGGACTTCTTCGGGTACCTCAACTGCCTCTGTTGTTTCAATCGGTGTTTCTTCTTCTTGAACTTCGTCAAGTTCAATCATGCTTCCCTTTTGTGTTTCTTCGAGAAACTCTTTCTCTAAGAAGTTTGCGTGCTTGGATACTATCACTTTCTGATCATCTGGATGATAGAAGTAATATCTCATAGTTTCCTTAGGGTATCCAATGAAGAAACATTTATCAGATTTCGAATCTAATTTGTCGGACGCAATGCGTTTGACAAATGCTGAACAACCCCATACTCTCATAAATGAAAACACGGGTTTCCTACCAACGAACAATTCATATGGTGTGGAACTAGCGGATTTAGTTGGTACTCGATTTAGGGTGAAGAGGGCAGTTTCTAAGGCATAGCCCCAGAACGTCTTTGGAAGTAAGGCCATGCTCACCATAGATCGTACCATATCTAGTAGGGTACAGTTTCTCCTCTCGGATACACCATTGTGTTGTGGTGTATAGGGAGGTGTCCATTGTGAGCATATCCCACATTCAGTTAGATAATTCAGAAAATCATCTGAAAGATATTCGCCACCTCGATCAGATCGAAGCGTCTTTATTTTCTTTCCTAATTGATTTTCTACTTCATTCTTGAAGCATTTGAATTTCTCAAAAGCTTCTGATTTGTGCTTCATCAAGTAGATGTAACCATATCGGGTATGGTCATCTATGAAGCTTATGAAGAATCTGAATCCTCCTCTTGCTTGGACTGACATAGGACCACATACATCTGAATGAATGAGTCCTAGAGTGTCTGATACACGCTCACCTTTATTGCTAAAGGGTGTCTTTGTCATTTTACCTTTTAAACATGATTCGCATGTTTCCAATGATTCGGGATCGATTGGATCTATAAGCCCATCTGAATGTAGCTTTAGCATGCGTCTCTTTTTATATGGCCTAAACGACAATGCCACAAGTAAGTTGAATTATCTAGCTTATGTCTTTTGGTATCAATTGCAAAAACAGGAATTTTGTCATCTAACACATAAATCCCATTTTGTGATATTCCTGAAAAATAAAAGATCGAATCTTTATAAAAATTGCAACTCTTGTCTTTTATTGAAATATGAAAACCGTCGTCAACAAGACGGCTAATAGAAATAATGTTGCGAGACATTTGAGGAACGTATAAACAATTCCTTAATTCTATTACAAACCCAGAGGGCAAATTTAAAACATAATCTCCAATTGCGAGGGCGGCAACTCTTGCTCCATTTCCCACTCGCAAGTTTATGCTTCCTTTCTTTAGTTCCTTAGTCTGTTTTAGCTCCTACATATTTGTACAAATATGAGATCCACATCCGGTATCAAGTCATTCATCTGATAGTTCATAATGAACTGTGAATAACTCTCTGGGAGGGATTGAAGAATTAAGTCTATGCTTAATTCGTTATCCATCGCAAATCCAATACTAGAAAGTTTGGTAATATAGCCAATCATCTTGACACAATGTGTCATGACAGATGTGCCCTCTTGCATCCTGCAACGATATAGCAACTTGGATATCTCGTAGCGTTCGCACCTGGTTTGTTTCCCAAACAATTCCTTTAGGTGCATGATGATGGAATAGGCATCCATTTCCTCATGTTGCCTTTGTAATTCCGGTGTCATCGATGAAAGTATGATGCATTCGGCATGATCATCATCAGCCTTGTGCTTCTGGTAAGCATCAATTTCCTCAATGGGAGCATCATCAGCAGGGACAGGGGGTATCGATGTATCAAGTACATACCCTATTTTATCGAACTTCAAAACGATTTTGAGGTTACGAAACCAGTCGGTGAAGTTTGAACCATTCAATTTGTTATCGGTAAGAATGTTTTGCAGATTGGTGTTAGTCATGATATTAAGAGTGTTTTGATTGGCCGAGAGCTCTGAGCAAGTCAGGATGACAACGACAGGAAGCCGTTTCCCTCCAACGGTTATTTCGAAATTCAAAATGACCGATGTCTTCAGACGTCTCTATAAATAGGGCCATCCAGATACTTCACACACACAGAACTTGATCAAGCCATTACGCTGACCAAATCTCTACGCAAAGTTCTGCAAGTAAAAGCAAAGCAATCTTACACCAAATTTCATATCATTTGTGTAAAAGTCTAGAGTGATTATTCAATCATCTAAGGTGTCTTAGCAATTGTTGTTTAGGACAAACACTTATCATTTCTAGAGATTAGAAAGGAGAGGCTGAGTACTCGGTTATAGTACTCAGCAAGAGATTAGGATTGAGTAGAGGTATAGAGGAAGGTACTCTTGTTATACTCAGTTGCTAAGATTGTAAAAGGTTTGAGGCTCTACCTTTAAAGAGCTCAGTAGAGGATTCGAAATCTCGGAACGTGTTCCGGGGACAGGACGTAGGCTTGGAGGCTGAACCTGGATAAATCTGCTGAGTAACATATTTCTAACCTTTAACTCCTTTATATATTTATTGCTTGCTTAAACAAAAAACTGACCAAATAAAGAGGTCAAGCTGAGTTGTGCGCATTCAATATCTGAGCTCAGGAATAGACTCTAAGTGCTATCTCCTGGCTCAAGTAAAGAAACTGACCTAGTCACTAGTTGACTAAGCCAGTATCTTGCTATTCACTCAGCGCCGCTGTCCAAACCTTTTTCTCACGAAAAAGAAGCCTGCCCTAGCTTAAAATTTTTAAATAGTTCCTAACCCCCCCCCCCCTTGGAACTATACTTGTAACGTTATAAGGGACCAACAAGTGGTATCAGAGCCTAAAAGCTCACTGTAAAAGGTTTAACCACCTTGAGCTGATCCCCACTATGGGCGAAAACAGCACTCGGTTTCTCCCAGGAAACCAAACAACTCGGATCTTACTGAGGGGCTTTCCATTACTCGGCCTCCCCTATTCTTCGGGTCTAACTACACCTTCTGGAAGAATAGGATGAAAAATTTCATTCAGGCTACAAATATGAGTGCCTGGCTATCCATAGTCCAAGGTCCATTTGTACCTGTCGAAGTTGTGGCTGGCCAAACAGTTGTTAAAGCTGAGGCCAAATGGACAGAGGATGATCTCAAGAAGCTACAAAATCATGCTTCGGCTATAAACATGCTTCACTGTGCGCTCGATGCTACAGAATATAATAAAATCTCAGGTTGTGAGTCGGTGCAAGAGATCTGGAAGAAGCTGGAGGTCACCTACGAAGGAACCAATAAAGTAAAGGAGTCCAAGGTGAACCAGCAGATGAGACTGTACGAGCTGTTCGAAATGAATAATGATGAGGGAATATCTGACATGAATGCAAGGTTTACCAACATCATCAATGAGCTCAAGAGACTTGGGAAGATCTTCACTGAGGAAGAACAAGTCAAGAAGATACTCAGGAGCCTTCCCAAAGACTGGCAAGCAAAGAAGACCGATGTTGAGGAAGCTCAGGACTTAACCACCTACAAATATGATGAGCTCATCGGCTTGCTGCTAACCCATGAGATCTCAATGAAGAATTTCGAGGTGAAGGAAAAGTCTGAAGACAAGAAGCAAAAATCTCTTGTCATGAAAGCTGACTCCACTGATGGGAGCTCAACAGACGATGAGGAGATGGCTATGTTCACAAGGAAGATGAAAAGGCTGTTCAGAAAGAATGACAAATATTCTAAGAAGCCTTACAGAAAGTTTGATAAGTATAAAGCTGAGTCCAGCGACAGCAAATACAAGATGTCCACTTAAGTCAACTTTCGTGTGTTCTTAAGTTCCTAAGATTTACTAGAGCCAATACCGTCCTAAAGAACTTTGTTTCTTGCATTAAGATCAACGCTGCATTTCCGTTAAGAAAACCTTTGACACAACCATCTAACATGTCTGCTTTGAGGTTGCGAGATTGATAGAGATACCAGTGAAGATGCAAGTAGTGTCCTAGCATTCATCTATCACATGCATATGTGCCGAAGCACAGAAATAAAGATCCTCATCAACACATCATTGGCAAAATACTAAACATTCATTGAAAGAGTTATAAAACTTACATCACCGGCCCGGACTGGCCGTGCTTATTCAAAATGGATTATGTTGGTCCCTTATAACGTTACAAGTATAATTCCAAGGGGGGGTTAGGAACTATTTAAAAATTTTAAGCTAGGGCAGGCTTCTTTTTCGTGAGAAAAAGGTTTGGACAGCGGCGCTGAGTGAATAGCAAGATACTGGCTTAGTCAACTAGTGACTAGGTCAGTTTCTTTACTTGAGCCAGGAGATAGCACTTAGAGTCTATTCCTGAGCTCAGATATTGAATGCACACAACTCAGCTTGACCTCTTTACTTGGTCAGTTTTTGTTTTAGCAAGCAATAAATATATAAAGGAGTTAAAGGTTAGAAATATGTTACTCAGCAGATTTATCCAGGTTCGGCCTCCAAGCCTACGTCCTGTCCCCGGAACACGTTCCGAGATTTCGAATCCTCTACTGAGCTCTTTAAAGGTAGAGCCTCAAACCTTTTACAATCTTAGCAACTGAGTATAACAAGAGTACCTTCCTCTATACCTCTACTCAATCCTAATCTCTTGCTGAGTACTATAACCGAGTACTCAGCCTCTCCTTTCTAATCTCTAGAAATGATAAGTGTTTGTCCTAAACAACGATTGCTAAGACACCTTAGATGATTGAATAACCACTCTAGACTTTTACACAAATGATATGAAATTTGGTGTAAGATTGCTTTGCTTTTTCTTGCAGAACTTTGCGTAGAGATTTGGTCGGCGTAATGGCTTGATCAAGTTCTGTCAAGTGTGAAGTATCTGGATGGCCCTATTTATAGAGACGTCTGAATACATCGGTCATTTCGAATTTCGAAATAACCGTTGGAGGGAAACGGCTTCCTGTCGTTGTCATCCTGACTTGCTTAGAGCTCTCGGCCAATCAGATTTGAGTATCTTCTGTCCTTGGTCAGCTTTTGGTCAACTCGGCAGAATGTCTCTCCATTTATGGTAAGGTCAACTAGACAGCATTCTGTGTCTTCTGAACTTTACCCAAAGTGGAATCACTTTGTCTGGAAGTTGTTCTTGGTCAGCTGCTGTCTTGTCCTGTTTGTCGAATCAACTCAGCAGCTTCGTCCTGATGTTATTCCAAGAAGGTCTTCTAGATCTTTCTTCCGCTGAGCTGCGTTTTGTACATAACGACAGCGTTTTGACATACGCGGGCCGAGTTGCCTTAAACTGTTTGACTTGGGCTTTGACTTCCGTATTGGGCTTGGCCCTTTTAATTCTTGTGTCTTATAAACAATTTAACTCAACATTGAACACACACATTAGTAGAATAAATCAAAGCATTTAAACTTAGTGTGTTTAGAATATATTTTAATTATACTTAAATAATTTTGTCAAATCAAAATTATGTGGAAAGGTGTTTCAACAAACTCCCCCATTTTGATGTTGGCAAAACTATTCAGCGAAGAACTCAGTATTGAGCTCCCCCATGATAGTTGACCTATTATAGCTTAGCAAACTCCCCCGTAAGGGTTGAGCTACTGACTTAGTTTTACTCTAACCATTTAAAGGTTTAATCGAGTAAGTCAGTTTTCATATATAGGTCAGCTCATGAAACATATTCTATTTACTCAGTGTTTAAGCGGAAGGTTTTAACATTCAGAGGGCGCTGAGTAATTTGTTGTTCAATGAGTTTTATAAGACAATGTTTTATAAACATACAAGTCAACGTCAAACATATTATCAGCATTGGATATGATCGAAGATACTTAATGACTTAATACTCAGCATCATATTGAATAACTCATAATTCATGTATTGGATAAAAGGATGCAAGTATTGATATTAATATAAGTAGTCAGTATACAAGAAAAGATAGGCTAAAAGAAAACAGGATTTCAAAACAGGATTACACAATCATAGCATAAACTGATCTAGCCTATTTCTATTTCTTTTTCTTAGACTGTGGCTGACTACGCTCAAGCTGTGTTCTAGCTTTCTCCCCCGTTTTGTCAGCATCGGGAGGAGGAATCCTAAAGGAATCAGTTAAGATGGCTTTTGTCAGTTCTGTGGACAGTGCCTTAAGTCTATCAGCGCTTTCATTAACTCCGTCAAAAATAGCAATTCCGTCATCTGATACCTCGGCGGGTATATTGAGTTCAGCAGCGATGATCATGCTTACTATGAAAGCTTGAGATTTACCTATCCAGGTAAGTGCTTCAGACAGACCAGCAACAACTTGATGAAAGGTCTTTAGCAAGGCAGTGTCATAGTATTGGCGTTGAACGTTGTTGTGATGTACATAAGTAAACGTTCGTTGCACAGTGGTCAGAATTTCATTTTGCTTCATCGCGTCGGTGTCCATCTCTTGTTTGTTTAAGTTCAGCAGACGAACTGCCTCACCAATTTGCTCCACTGAGCATTGAGAATAGGAGACCATTTTCTCGTTGGTTTTGATTTGCTCGGTGTGAAGTTGAGCAAAGAGCATTTTAAATTCATCAGAAGTTGCATATCGCGTGTTCGCAGCTGACAAAGTCTGAACTTGTTCTTGAAGATCGTTGAGATGTTGAACTATTGTCAGCTGGTTCTCAGCCAGCTTTGCGATGGAATCCTGCTTAGCTTGCTGTGCTTGAAAGGTAATGATAATACTCAGCAAGTCCTTGAATCCCTTAACTTCGTTGAGAAGTTGAGTTACATGGGAGAGCTGAGTTGTATCAACGGTAGAAGACCCAGCAGCAGGTGGAGTGGTTTGATGAAGGTCTTTGATTAAAGTTTGCACCGAGTTGATGATTCTTTTACCAGACTCGGTGGCATGCAAGTAACTGAGAGAGCCTTCATGAACTTGCCTGGTTTCCTCAGTTTGACCGGTTGGAAGAGGAGTCAGTGGAATAACATGGTCAATGACTGGGAGTGTGGTTCCAATCTGCACTTGAGTCTCAGGTAAAGCTGATTGATCGGCAGAAGTGTTGATTGGAGAAGAAATAATCTGAATGCTGTCTGTGCTGACTGAAGCAGGGATGTTTTGAGTCAGCACAATGCTTGTTGTAACAACATTGACGGGTATTGGTTCTACTTGGCTTGTAGAGTTTGCAGAAGCATTTAAGTCGGCGTGTTCCTTTGGTGAAGAAACAGAGGCTTGCTTTTCAAGTGAAGCCGATGGAGTAGAAGATGGTTGTTTTTTGAAAAATTTCAGCTTGAGTTTAGAAGGGTCTTGGGTCGGCTTCTGAATGACAAAGTCAGGGACAGATGGTTGCTAAACAAGAGGGTCAATGACAGACTTTTGACTTGCCTTGATTAATCTTCTTCTTGGAGGAGGAGTGTCAGCTTGTATAGATTCTCCTGAGTGAGAGGGAGAAGTTTCCTCTTGATCAGCATTAAGCTGGTCAGCTTGTTCTTGTTCATCTCCAGCAGTTAACTCAGTGTTGGCATGCTCAACATCAACGACGCTAGCTGTCTCCTTGGTGTCCTCAGCGTCATCCTGACCGTCTTCTTCTTGTTCTTCATCTTCTTCACTATCGCCATCTAACTCTTCCTCAACTTGTGCAATGAACTGATCGTCCAGATGCACATCATCTTCTTGATGCTCAGCTACAGTTCCTAGACACTGTGTATAGTGAGAATCACCAGGAACAACGACGTCAGTAGGAATAGCATCAATAGGAATCAGTGTAGAAGACTTCTGCTTCTTTTGAGGTTGCTCATCAGCATTTGTTCTTTCCTCAATTTCAGGCTCATCTTGCCTGCTCCTTTTCTCAGCTGACTTAGGTCTCTCCTGACCAGGTTCAGCAGCTGACTTAGGCTTCTTGGCCTGAGACTCAGCTTTCTTTGAAGGAGTCCCAACCGCTTTCCTCTTGCGGGCAGCTGGAGCCTTTGTCCTTTGGCTTTGCTTTGGAGCTGTTTCCTGAGCTTGTTGTTCAGCAGCAACTTTTCCTTTCTTTAGTGGCTGATTAAACTTCAAAGCCCTCAGCGAAGCAGCTGTTATTTCAGATCCTCTAGCTTTAACTTCATCAGTTAGGTCTATTTGATGATCAATGAGGATCCTGGTGATGAGCGATCCCAGCCCGAGAGTTCCAAAACTCCTTTGGAAGCCAGAAATCAAGAATACTGGCATGTTCATCGGCTTGTACGTAAGCATATACCATATGAAGCATTGCTCAAAGTTGGTTGCTGAGGTTGTGCAGTTGATCTTTGGATAAATGAAGAAGGTCAGTAGATAGTGAGCCATCTTTTGGTGCTGACCCATTGAGGTGCTCGAGACTTCTCCTGAGTGGTCAGCGGGCTTACAGAAGGTGGTATTGTACCCAGTACCTTCATGATCTCCAGATCGCCTCAGTTTTGTTCCCTCATTCTTTAACTTCAGCAGGTTAGCGAGATAAGTAGGGTTTATGAAAATTGTCTTTTTCTTTACCACGGTTACCAGGTAGTCCTGGTTATCATCAGCGACTCGGAGATTGTGGTAGAACTCCCTTACTAGGTCAGGATAGGTGTGATCCCTTATGGAGAATAGCTCGGTCCAGCCATTTTGCGATATCCATTCGCAGAAGGGTTGCTCGGATGTCACGAAGGCCTCAGAAACCCATCGTGAGAAGTCTACTTTCCATTCGCTCACGTTTTCGAATACCTTTGTATAGGTTCTAGCCTTGGTCGGCTTACCCTTAGTTGAGGTAGCTTGGCCAGCTTTGCCTTTGCTCGGCGTAGTGACCTTGGTGGTTTCAGGCACAGTAGTTTGCCTGGAGGGTTCATCGGAGCTGGTCTTAGGGTGACCGGCACCGGAGATATTTACGGAAACTCTAGTCATGGTTTCAGAGAAAAGGTCTGGAAATCTTGAGAGTATTAGAGAGAGAGAGTTTCTTAGCCAGAGAATTCGTTAAACGTAAAAAAATAAACAATAGGGATTTACCCATTATTTATAGCGGTGATGTGTGGATTTTATCGAATCCATATGTCAGTTTTGCCTTGGGATTGTCAACCGACAAAGATCCTGACATTTATGACACATTCGGCGCAGACGTCATCCTAGGTGGCTATTCGCGTGCTTTTGGGCATTAAGTGCAACGGCTTCAATACTCAACATTTAGAATACTAAGCGTTTCATATTCTGAGTGGTCAGTTTTATAAACGGATGATTTCTCAGTTTGAGATAATTACTCGGTGTGCGCATTCACTCAGTATTTTATATTCATTTATTTGGTGTTAAGTACTCAGCATAACAATCATTCAGCATAGTAATTCACTCAGCATAAGTATACATTTAGAACAGGAATTTACTGAAGAGGATTAAACATACCAATGGCTTCTCTCAGTATGCTGAACTGTTCACGAGCCAGTGGCTTTGTGAAGATATCTGCAAGCTGCTCATCCGTTGGGACATAGGTCAGCTTTATCTCACCCTTGAGTACATGGTCTCTAATGAAGTGATGTCTTATGCTGACATGCTTCATCCTGCTGTGTTGAATTGGGTTTTTTGATAGATCAATTGCACTTTTGTTATCGCATTTGACCTCAATTGTCTTTGTCTGAACACCATAGTCTTCAAGCTGTTGCTTAATCCATAGGACTTGAGCAACACAGTGACCAGCAGCAATGTACTCAGCTTCAGTGGTAGACAAGGCTACTGACGCCTGCTTCTTGCTGAACCAGGATACAAGACAGCTCCCTAAGAAGTGACATCCTCCAGAGGTGCTTTTTCGTTCAAGTTTGTCCCGTCCATAGTCAGCGTTAGTGTATCCAACGAGTGTGAAATCATGAGTGTTGGGATACCATAAACCTGCGTTCACTGAGCTTTGCAAGTATCTAAGGATTCTTTTTACAGCAATGTAATGAGATTCCTTAGGGTTAGATTGATATCTAGCACAGTAGCATACTGAGAACTGAATGTCCGGTCTACTTACTGTTAAGTAAAGTAGAGAGCCTATCATACCTCGATACAATTTGCTGTCTACCGACTTACCATTCTCGTCAGCGCAGAGGACAGTGTCAGTGCCCATAGGAGTGGATATTGGCTTGCAATTTTCAAGATCATATTTCTTCAATATCTCCTTGGCATATTTAGCTTGACTGATGAAGATGTCATTCTTTCCTTGTTTGATTTGAAGTCCAATGAAGAAGTTGAGTTCTCCCATCATCGACATTTCAAACTCAGTCTGCATTTGCTTGGTAAATTCCTTGCACATTGATTCGTTAGTTGCGCCAAATATAATATCATCAACATAGATTTGAGCCAGCAGGGTATCTTTACCCTTTCTCTTAATGAATAAGGTTGTATCAGCTTTGCCCCTGACATAGTTTCTAGTCAGTAGGAAACTGGTCAGCCTCTCATACCAAGCACGTGGTGCTTGCTTGAGGCGGTACAGAGCCTTTTTGAGTTTATAAACGTGGTTTGGGAATTTAGGATCCTCAAACCCTGGAGGTTGATTAACATAGACTTCCTCGTTTATAACTCCATTAAGGAATGCACTTTTAACATCCATTTGAAATAATTTAAAGTTCATGTAAGATGCATATGCACATAAAATCCTAATAGCCTCTAGCCTTGCCACTGGGGCAAAGGTCTCACCATAGTCAATACCTTCTTGCTGACTGTAGCCCTGAGCCACAAGCCTTGCTTTGTTCCTGACTACATTTCCTTGCTCATCCAGCTTGTTGCGGAAGACCCACCTTGTTCCAATGGTCTTCTGAGTCTTTGGATGTGGCACTAGCTCCCATACATCATTTCTCCGGAACTGATCAAGTTCCTCTTGCATTGCGCTCATCCAGAATTCATCTGGCTCAGCTTCAGTGAAATTCTTTGGTTCCTGAACTGAGACGAACGCTACGTTGCTGAGGTACCTCCTGTTGGGGTTTTGTGTCCTATAGTCAATTGTTGCAGGATACAAACTTATTGTAAATGAATTGTTCTTTATATCATTTGTTTTAATGAGATATATGTTTTATAACTATATAAAGGCAATCCCTTTTAAGCACTAAATAAAGTCTAATAAAAGGAAATCCGTAAGTTTGTTTAAAGTGATTATAAAGTGTTCATACAAGCATGAAGTGAGACAAAACTTTATAATAAACTAATAAACTTAAAACCACCCCAAGTCAAGTGATATGTTTAGGATTGATATATCACTGTTGAGACTTGTATGTAACAATGTCTTCTGTCCGACAGAAAGCTGATCTCACAAGCTTCATATATATAGATATCTGGACAGTTACATAGATCCGATGAAACGTCGTTCATTAGGATTGGGGATCCGATTTGAGATAACAGGATGGGTAGATTCTTCCTTGTCACCTGTTCATCTCATTGGTATTAATAGGTATAACTAATCCTCAGACTCAAAAGAATGTTAATTGGTCATCCTGAATTACTGAATGTGAGACTTTGATCCTGTGGTCCCACGATCCTTAACAGAGATGACTCTGGGGTGTGAACTACAAAGGTTGGGTGTCACAGGAGGTAATGTCATGGTAGTTATACATTGGATTGAGCATTTATCACTCCCGATTAATGGGAGATACATCCAAGGATCGCTTGTGGAAGACTCGACTCTAAATCCTTGCAAGGTGATAGCTTAAGAGTAGAAATACAGATTTCACGTAACCTATCTATTTGAGTTGACTCGGCCTGTACAAGTAAAATGAAGGTCTCGCTATATGTGACTTGACATCACCCATAGTCATAAGATTCAGTTCAAGGATGTAGTTGATAAAGGATCGAATTATACTGTAACTAATACGGAAGGGTTAACGACGGAATCAACCTGTCTTCTTAACGGACTCTGGGGGAATGATTACAGACTTGCCTATAACATACTCAGTACATCATTCCGTTATGCAAGGATTAAATATAATTCTTGAAGAAATTAATTTAATAGTTGCATACGGCCAGAAGTAGTAAGAACCTAATGGATCATACATAAGACTTGGAACCAAAAGAGAGATGGATATGATTAATAGATGGAAGCCCAATTGAGCCCAGTAAGGCCCGTTTATATAGAGGGGGGCCGAAATTTATATATAGTAAATAAGGAATTATTTTAATTCCATTAATCCTAATTTGATTAGGTTTGTGAATTAAATTAATTAAGAGATAATTAAGTTAGGAGTTTTAATTAGATTAATATACTCCTATTATTATCCAATTAGGTTATTTATTATTATCCTAAATGTATTTGATATATTATAAGATAATAATTAGGAATCCTATTCCGAATGGAATTCCTATTAAGTAACCTATTCCTATCTAACTAGGGTTTAGATACAAGCGACTATATATACCCCCTCCCTATGAGAATTTCGACCAAGCTAATCCCCTCCCCTTATTGTGATTTTCGAAACCTACATTAAGTGAGAGAGATTGAATTCGCATCCCCTAGTTCGTGGACAAGAATTCATACGGCTTCCGTCAATTGATTAATCTCATCCATCTCCTTTTCTCTTTGATCTTGTGTTGGTTAATTAGAGGCAATCTAATTTGGTTGCATCTCATAAGGGTTGATTCTAACTTAATCTCACCGTGTTCACGAAAGAAGGAAAAACAATCAAAAGGGAGAAATTCGTTTTTCTTCGCCTACATCAGGTCAGTTCACTATTTCGCGGATTCCCGGAGATTGAACCGTCGGATCGTCGCGATTTTTGGACAGTAGCTTCTAGACATATTCTTCCACGTTTCCACCGAAGGGATTGTTGTTCGGAGGTCTGGAAGGTCTGTTTCGGATAGGGTCAGATTGGTAAACAGTTTACATCTCCTTTGAAGTTGTGGGCACTTCGTTTGCAACGGTAGATTGATCATCGAAAGGTATTTCTTCTTATCCCTCTTTATATGAAATAACGATTAACGGATCATATGGTTAAAAGGAAGTAGGCTAAAATTTTATATTTCCGCTGCTATACCTTAGCCTTAATTTCCTTCACCTCCTGAGTTGATTCCTTGTCATCAGGGTATTCTCAGCGGCATCAAGGATTGCACTCTCTGAGTGCCCTCTTGGAATTCTTATCTCCTTTGGTAGATTTATGTCTTGTGCTGTCTGTGTTTCAACAATCTCTGCAGGTGTAGATTGGTCAGTGAAAACAATTTGAGGTTCACTTTTACCTTTGGTCAGCCCTTGAGGGAATGACTCAGCGGCTGTTTCTTGATCAGCTGAAGCTGAGTGTGGATCATCCTCAGTCAGCGGCTGGTATCTACCTGCAGGGTTAGTTTCATCGAACTCTACATGTATTGATTCTTCTAAAACTTGAGTTCGTTTATTGAAAACTCTGTATGCTTTGCTGTTTGTTGAGTAGCCTAAAAAGATAGCTTCATCAGCTTTGGAATCAAACTTAGCTAAGCTATCTTTGGTATTCAAAATAAAACATTTACAGCCAAAGGCACGAAAGTATCCAATGTTGGGCTTTCGTCATTTCCAAAGTTCATAGGGGGTTTTCTTTAATATGGGTCTAACAAGAGCCCTATTAAGAATATAGCACGCTGTGTTAACAGCCTCTCCCCAAAAATACTTTGGAAGCCTATGCTCACTCAGCATTGTCCTGGCTATTTCAACCAAGGTTCTGTTCTTCCTTTCAACAACCCCATTTTGTTGAGGTGTTCTAGGAGCAGAAAAGTTATGGTCAATGCCGCTGGCTGTTGAAACACCTTTCCACATAATTTTGATTTGACAAAATTGTTTAAGTATAAATTAAAATACATATTCTAAACACACTAAGTTTAAATGCTTTGATTTATTCTACTAATGTGTTTGTTCAATGTTGAGTTATAAATGTCATAAGTATTGGAAGGCCCAAGCCCAATACGGAAGCAAAGGCCCAAGTCAAACAACTCAGTACACTCGGTCTACGTATGTCAAGACTTTGCCGTTTTGATGCAAAACGCAACTCAGCAAACGGAAGGATCTAGAAGACCTTCGGGAACAACTTCAAAACGAAGCTGCTGAGTAGTCTCGACAATACGTACAAGACAGCAGCTGGCATGGGAAAACTTCCAGACAAAGTGTTTCCCCTTTTGGCAAAGTTCAGACGACACAGTATGTTGTCCAGTTGACTTTACCATAAAAGGAGAGACCATCTGCTGAGCTGACCGAGGACAGAAGATACACGATTGTGATTGGCCGAGAACTCTGTGCAAGTCAGGATGACAACGACATATAGCCGTTTCCCTCCAACGGTGATTTCGAAATTCGAAATGACCGAATGCCCAGACGTCTCTATAAATAGTGCCATCAGAAGCTTCACAACACACAGAACTTGATCAAGCAGTTACGCTGACCAAATCTCTACAAGTTCTGCAAGCAAGAAGCAAAGCAAAATTCTTACACTACATTTTCATATCTGTGTAAAAGTCTAGAGTGATTGTAAATCGTCTAAAGTGTCTTAGCACATCTTTGTATTAGGACAAAAACACTTATCATTTCTAGGGATAGAAAGGAGAGGCTGAGTACTCGGTTTTAAGTACTCAGCGGAGAGATTAGGATTGAGTAGAAGTATAGAGGAAGGTACTCTTGTCATACTCAATTGCTGATATTGTAAAAGGTTTGAGGCTCTACCTTTAAAGAGCTCAGTAGAGGATTTGAAATCTCGGACGTGTTCCGGGGACAGGACGTATGCTTAGAAGAAGCCGAACCTGGATAAATCTGCTGAGTGAAGTATTTCTAAACCTTAACTCCTTAGTTATATTGCTTGCTTTAAGTAATCAAAACTGACCAAGTAAAGAGGTCAAGTTGAGTTGTGCGAGTTGAACGTGTGAGCTCAGGAATAGACTCTAAGTGCTATCTCCTGACTCAAGCTAAGGAACTGACTCAGTCACCTGTTGACTAAGCCAGTATCTTGCTGTTTACTCAGCGCCGCTGTTCAAACCTTTTTCTTTAGAAAAAGAAGTCTGCCTAACTTAAAAAAAAGAATAGGATGAAAAAGCTTAAATAGTTCCTAACCCCCCCTTGGAACTATACTTGCAACTTAATAAGGGACCAACACTAGCTTCACAGAATTCAACAAACTGTTGGTTTTTTTAATTCTCCACCATTATCACTTCGGATGTGAGCCAATTTTAGGTCTTTATCAATTTCAAGTTTTCTAACCAACTTTGAAAATGTCTCAAAGGTTTCATCCTTGCTACTCAGCAAGATGACCCAAGTGTACCGAGAAAAGTCATCTACAATGACCAAGGAAAATCTTCTTCCACCCAGACTCAGCGGCTGGACTGGACCGAAGAGATCCAAGTGTAGTAACTCTAATGGACGCTTAGTTGAAACAATGTTTTTACTATGAAAAGATTGTTTGGTTTGTTTTCCAGCTTGGCAAGCATGGCATAGTTGATCTTTTTCAAATTTAAGTTCTGGCAATCCCTCAACCAATTGCTGTCTTGCTAATTTGGTCAGGAGGTCCATGCTGACATGCCCAAGTCTCCTGTGCCATAGCCAGGAATTTTCTTCCTTTGAAACTAAGCATACAGTTTTTGAAAACTTTTTCTCTAAGTCTAGCATAAAGACATTATCTATGCGAGGGGCAGTTAAAATTAACTCATTTGTTTTACCCTCGTATATTTTACATCCAGTAGCATCAAATATAACTTTTCTACCATTGTCACATAGCTGAGCTACGCTGAGTAAGTTATATTTGAGTCCGCTGACTAGGGAGACAGACTCAATAGTAGGATTACCTCCAATGGTTCCTGACCCTACTATTTTACCCTTTTTGTTGTCTCCAAAACTTACGCTTCCTCCTCGTTTACGCTCAAATGTGATGAATTGAGTTTCATCACCAGTCATATGCCTCGAGCATGCGCTGTCAATATACCACATCTTTGACTTCTTAGCACACCTCAGGCTTACCTGCATTGTAACTAGTTACTTTTAGGTACCCAATTCTTTTTGGGTCCTTGCTTGTTAGGTTCAACAGGTAAAGCATCATATTTTATTTTATGGCAGCATACATGGACAGTATGGCCATTCTTTCCACAGAAATCACAGCTGACCTTCTGTTTAGGATATTTCACTGACTGGTCAGCACCCCAGTGCTGAGCGTGCCAGCACACCTTTGTGGTGTGTCCTTTCTTTCCACAGAAGTCACGGCTGACCTTCTGTTTAGGATATCTCACTGACTGGTCAGCACTTAAGTGCTGAGCGTGCCAGCACACCTTTGTGGTGTGTCCTTTCTTCCCACATAAGTCACACTGGACATTCCGATGGGGATTCCATCTCTGCTGACCAGTACTTCGGTACTAAGCATTCAGAGGAATATTTCTTTTGTTTTGAACCTTTAGTTGGTTCTGGATATTTGTGACGTCCTTTCTCAATTTCTTTGAATCTGATTGGACTTCAGAGACAGACTTATGTATGATCTCCATATTATCATGCAAAGTTAAGTTGTCCTGAAGAAGGAATCTGAGGTCACTTAGCTTGACCTCTTCAACCTCGTCATAGCGCCTACTGAGTGCTCTAATTTTCTTATTACACTTTTTGACAAGTGTATAGAGATCACTCAGGGCATTACCCATTTCGTTTCTGAGCTGGGAAAATGATATTACCTCATTTGATTGCTCCTCGTCATCAGATGCAATGGAGGGGTCAGCATGCTCAGAGACGCACGGCTCAGCAAGTTCGTCAGCCATGAAGCATATCTTCGCTGACTCGGTGGCCTCAGCTTCTGTTGATGAAGACTCATCACTGTCGCTCCACGTTGCCACCATTGCCTTTTTGCCGTTCTTCTTTTCTTTCCTCAGCGTGGGGCAGCTTGACTTGATATGGCCAGTTTGATGACATTCAAAGCATGTGATTGGCTTTGAGTTGTCCTTCTTATATTTGCTGTCGCTGGACTCAGCTTTATATTTATTAAACTTTCTGTAGGGCTTCTTAGAATATTTGTCATTCTTTCTGAACAGCCTTTTCATCTTCCTTGTGAACATAGCCATCTCCTCATCATCTGTTGAGCTCCCATCAGTGGAGTCAGCTTTCATGACAAGAGATTTTTGCTTCTTGTCTTCAGACTTTTCCTTCACCTCGAAATTCTTCATTGAGATCTCATGGGTCAGTAGCGAGCCGATGAGCTCATCATATTTGTAGGTGGTTAAGTCCTGAGCTTCCTCAACAGTGGTCTTCTTTGCTTGCCAGTCTTTGGGAAGGCTCCTGAGTATCTTCTTGACTTGTTCTTCCTCAATGAAGATCTTCCCAAGTCTCTTGAGCTCATTGATGATGTTGGTAAACCTTGCATTCATGTCGAATATTCCCTCATCATTGTTCATTTCGAACAGCTCGTAGAGTCTCATCTGCTGGTTCACCTTGGACTCCTTTACTTTATTGGTTCCTTCGTAGGTGACCTCCAGCTTCTTCCAGATATCTTGCGCCGACTCACAACCTGAGATTTTATTATATTCTGCAGCATCGAGCGCACAGTGAAGCATGTTTATAGCCGAAGAATGATTTTGTAGCTTCTTGAGATCATCCTCTGTCCATTTGGCCTCAGCTTTAACAACTGTTTCGCCAGCCACAACTTCGACAGGTACAAATGGACCTTGGACTATGGATAGCCAGGCACTCATATTTGTAGCCTGAATGAAATTTTTCATCCTATTCTTCCAGAAGGTGTAGTTAGACCCGAAGAATAGGGGAGGCCAAGTAATGGACAGCCCCTCAGGTAAGATCTGAGTTGTTTGGTTTCCTGGGAGAAACCGAGTGCTGTTTTTACCGATAGTGGGGATCAGCTCAAGGTGGTTAAACCTTTTACAGTGAGCTTTTAAGCTCTGATACCACTTGTTGGTCCCTTATAACGTTACAAGTATAGTTCCAAGGGGGGGTTAGGAACTATTTAAAAATTTTAAGCTAGGGCAGGCTTCTTTTTCGTGAGAAAAAGGTTTGGACAGCGGCGCTGAGTGAATAGCAAGATACTGGCTTAGTCAACTAGTGACTAGGTCAGTTTCTTTACTTGAGTCAGGAGATAGCACTTAGAGTCTATTCCTGAGCTCAGATATTCAATGCGCACAACTCAGCTTGACCTCTTTACTTGGTCAGTTTTTGTTTTAGCAAGCAATAAATATATAAAGGAGTTAAAGGTTAGAAATATGTTACTCAGAAGATTTATCCAGGTTCGGCCTCCAAGCCTACGTCCTGTCCCCGGAACACGTTCCGAGATTTTGAATCCTCTACTGAGCTCTTTAAAGGTAGAGCCTCAAACCTTTTATAATCTTAGCAACTGAGTATAACAAGAGTACCTTCCTCTATACCTCTACTCAATCCTAATCTCTTGCTGAGTACTATAACCGAGTACTCAGCCTCTCCTTTCTAATCTCTAGAAATGATAAGTGTTTGTTCTAAACAACGATTGCTAAGACACCTTAGATGATTGAATAATCACTCTAGACTTTTACACAAATGATATGAAATTTGGTGTAAGATTGCTTTGCTTTTTCTTGCAGAACTTTGCGTAGAGATTTGGTCAGCGTAATGGCTTGATCAAGTTCTGTCAAGTGTGAAGTATCTGGATGGCCCTATTTATAGAGACGTCTGAAGACATTGGTCATTTCGAATTTCGAAATAACCGTTGGAGGGAAACGGCTTCCTGTCGTTGTCATCCTGACTTGCTCAGAGCTCTCGGCCAATCAGATTTGAGTATCTTCTGTCCTTGGTCAGCTTTTGGTCAGCTCGGCAGAATGTCTTTCCATTTATGGTAAGGTCAACTAGACAGCATTCTGTGTCTTCTGAACTTTACCCAAAGTGGAATCACTTTGTCTGGAAGTTGTTCTTGGTCAGCTGCTGTCTTGTACTGTTTGTCGAATCAACTCAACAGCTTCGTCCCGAAGTTGTTCCAAGAAGGTCTTCTAGATCCTTCTTCTGCTGAGCTGCGTTTTGTACATAATGTTGGGGTTTTGTGTCCTATAGTCAATTGTTGCAGGATACAAACTTATTGTAAATGAATTGTTCTTTATATCATTTTTTTTAATGAGATATATGTTTTATAACTATATAAAGGCAATCCCTTTTAAGCACTAAATAAAGTCTAATAAAAGGAAATCCGTAAGTTTGTTTAAAGTGATTATAAAGTGTTCATACAAGCATGAAGTGAGACAAAACTTTATAATAAACTAATAAACTTAAAACCACCCCAAGTCAAGTGATATATTTAGGATTGATATATCACAGTTGAGACTTGTATGTAACAATGTCTTCTGTCCGACAGAAAGCTGATCTCACAAGCTTCACATATATAGATATCTGGACAGTTACATAGATCCGGTGAAACGTTGTTCATTAGGATTGGGGATCCGACTTGAGATAACAGGATGGGTAGATTCATCCTTGTCAACTGTTCATCTCATTGGTATTAATAGGTATAACTAATCCTCAGACTCAAAGGAATGTTAATTGGTCATCCTGAATTACTGAATGTGAGACTTTGATCCTGTGGTCCCACGATCCTTAACAGAGATGACTCTGGGGTGTGAACTGCAAAGGTTGGGTGTCACAGGAAGTAATTTCACGGTAGTTATACATTGGATTGAGCATTTATCACTCCCGATTAATGGGAGATACATCCAAGGATCGCTTGTGGAAGACTCGACTCTAAACCCTTGCAAGGTGATAGCTTAAGAGTAGAAATTCGGATTTCACTTAACCTATCTTTTTGAGTTGACTCGGCCAATAACAAGTAAAACGAACGTCTCGCTATATGTGACTTGACATTACCCATAGTCATAAGATTCAGTTCAAGGATGTAGTTGATAAAGGATCGTATTATACCGTAACTAATACGGAAGGGTTAACGACAGAATCAACCTGTCTTCTTAACGGACTCTGGGGGAATGATTACAGACTTGCCAATAACATACTCTGTACATCATTCCGTTATGCAAGGGATTAAATATAATTCTTGAAGAAATTAATTTAATAGGTTGCATACGGCCAGAAGTAGTAAGGACCTAATGGATCACACATAAGACTTGGAACCAAAAGGGAGATGGATATGATTAATAGATGGAGGCCCAATTGAGCCCAGTAAGGCCCAAATACAAGGAGGGGGCCGAAATTTATATGTATTAGTAAGGAATTAATTTTATTCCATTAATCCTAATTAGATTAGGATTATGAATTAAATTAATTAAGAGATAATATAATTAGGAGTTTTAATTAGATTAATATTCTCCTATTATTATCCAATTAGGTTAATTATTATTATCCTAAATATATTAGATATATAGTGAGATAATAATTACGAATCCTTTTCCGAATTGGATTCCTATTAAGTAATTTATTCCTATCTAACTAGGGTTTAGATACAAGCTAATATATATACCCCTCCCCATGTGAATTTCGACCAAGCCCAAAAGCCTATATCCCTCCCCTTTGTGATTTTCGAAATTGCTTAGAGAGAGAGAGAAAAGAATTCTATTCCCCAAGTTCGTGGACAAGAATTAATTCGGCATTCCATCGATTGATTAATCTTATTCATCCCTCTTTCTCTTTGATCTTGTGTTGGTTTATTAGAGGCAATCTATTTTGGTTGCATCTCATAAGGGTTGATTCTAACTTAATCTCACCGTGTTCACGAAAGAAGGAAAAACAATCAAAAGAGAGAAATTCGTTTTTCTTCGCCTACATCAGGCCAGTTCACTATTTCGAGGATTCCCGGAGATTGAACCGTCGGATCGTCACGATTTTTGGACAAAAGCTTATAGACATATTCTTCCACGTTTCCACCGAAGGGATTGTCGTTCGGAGGTCTGGAAGGTCTGTTTCGGATAGGGGCGGATTGGTAAACAGTTTACATCTCCTTTGAAGTTGTGGGCACTTCGTTTGCAACGGTAGATTGATCATCGAAAGATATTTCTTCTTATCCCTCTTTATATGAAATAACGATTAACGGATCCTATGGTTAAAAGGAAGTAGGCTAAAATTTTTATATTTCCGCTGCTATACCTTAGCCTTAATTTCCTTCAGTAGTATCAGAGCCATCGTTAAATCCGTTATTTCATATATGAAAATATAGAAGTTTTCAATAGGATTGAATAAATATTTATGGTTAGGATTAATTGACAAATAGTATTGATTGATTAATTCTAAAGATGAATAAAGTTTTGATTAATTGTTAATTAAAACTGATTATGCTTATGTTCCTAATTATTTCGGTTGATAATCATTATAACAAAATCTATTAGTTTTATAGTTAGGTTGATAAAATTAGTTTTATTAATTCTAAATGATAAAACAGAAATCTATTGTAGATTATCCTATTTCTGAAAACCGTTTTAAAATTGTTTTAGAATGTTTTCAGAAATTAATAGTTTTCAGTTTTGATTATCGAATGAATAATTCGTTTAAATGTTTGTTTTTACCAATGTGTAAATCAAAGTGTTAAATGAATTAAAATCAAAATAAATGGGACGAGCATAATCAACGTTTTATATGGTTATATTAATCTAAGCATTAATATAAAGATACAAAACGATTAGAAGTAAAATTGGATGAAAGTTAATTTGACGAGTTAATGTGATTAACCTAAATATTACATAAGACGGTTATGTAATCAACCAATTAAATTTATTTAATTGAGTCTTTGCATGTTAGGAGTTATGGACATATTTGGACCCTTTTTTAGTCTTTTGGTATTTTTGAAATAGGGCCTGCGCGTCCTGCCTTTCTACTATCTATTGTAATTTCTCCTCTCATCTGATTCCCTTCAATTCAATTGAAGTTTTCTTATAGTAGTATAGAAATTAATATGTAATTTCAAGGCGCTATGGAGAAGACGGAGGACCTAAAGAGAAATATGTAATAGTTAGTATTTCCTTAGGTTTGGCCTTTTATTCCGTCTCTGGCTCGACGGAATAATTTAGATGATATGTCCATAACGCCAATGTATGTATGTATGTGTGTCTGATGTATGCTAAAGCAAATCAAGACTAAGTTAGATTATGAGACTTAAATAAAATCCCTCATTAAAAAGTTAAGTAAATAAGCAAGTTATTAAAATCGGTTGCCCCTCCCTAATATTATAATTCAGCCGGCAGTACTGGGGGCCTTTGGGTTGTTGGCTAAAGTCAAGCTCGGGGTCTTATGGTAACACCTGGATTATCGAAAATCATTCTTTCATGAATATGGGGTAATACTTAAATTAGATTATGATAATTGGATGAGCAAACTCATGTTGTCATAAACTAATGGGCAATATGGTTGGGATTAATATGAGTAACATATTAGTTACTAATGTGGTTAGTAACCCAATAACCTAGGAGTCACATTCAAGATGTGATTGATTACATGAATCTACCTAACAAATGGGACTAGCTTGTTGAGCAAACTCAAGGCGAAATCTCAGGAGTTAGGATCCTATCTCACTAAAGGATTTGTGAAATTCTTCGAATTAATATGGAGGGTTATTAATTTGGCAAAATAGTGGGAGCAATCTGAAATAAATTAAAAGGCCTATAATTTTGGATTGTTAAACTTTAAAGCAAATGAATAACATACGTCTACTCTTTCTCACTCTCAAGTTTAATTAAACACTCTTAAAATCATGACTATCACCAATCTGCAAAATATACTTACCGATAACAAGTTGAATAGTTCAAACTTCACCGACTGGTTTCGTAACCTCAAAATCGTTTTGAAGTTCGATAAAAATAGGGTATGTATTTGATACATCGATACCCCCTATCCCTGAGGATGATGCTCCCTATCGATGCTTATCAGAAGCACAAGGCTGATGACGATCATGCCGGATGCATCATACTTGCATCGATGACATCGGAATTACAAAGGCAACTATGCCTGTTCCATCATCATGCACCTAAAGGAATTGTTTGGGAAACAGACCAGGTGCGAACGCTACGAGATATCCAAGATGCTATATCGTAGTAGGATGTAAGAGGGCACATCTGTCATGACACATTGTGTCAAGATGATTGGCTACATTACCAAACTTTCTAGTATTGGATTTGCGATGGATAACGAATTGAGCATAGACTTAATTCTTCAATCCCTCCCAGAGAGTTATTCACAGTTCATTATGAACTATCAGATGAATGACTTGCAAACCTCTTTTGAAGAGCTTGCAAATATGCTCAAGTCAGTTGAGCCCAATATAAAGAAAGGTAAGAAAGCCGTGTCCAACAAAACTAAGGGAAAGGAAGTGAAGAAGCCCAAAGGAGAGTGCCACTTCTGTGGTGAAGAAATGCATTGGAAAAGAAACTGTTTGGTGTACCTAGCTACCCTCAAGAAGGAAAAAAGCCGGTACTCCAACATCTGGTATGTTCTATATTTCGATAAAGAACAAACATTACGATTTTATAGAGATGGGATTTTCTATTTTTCAGGAATATCACAAAATGGGATTTATGTGTTAGATTTCTATTTTCGCAATTGATACCAAAAGACATAAGCTAGATAATTCAACTTGCTTGTGGGATTGTCATATAAACAAGAGACGCATACTAAAAGCTATATTCAGATGGGCTTATAGATCCAATCGATTCCGAATCATTGGAAACATGCGAATCATGTTTAAAAGGTAAAATGATAAAGACACCCTTTAGCAATAAAGGTGAGCGTGTATCAGACACTCTAGGACTCATTCATTCAGATGTATGCGGTCCTATGTCAGTCCAAGCAAGAGGAGGATTCACATACTTCATAAGCTTCATAGATGACCATACTCGATATGGTTACATCTACTTGATGAGGCACAAATCAGAAGCGTTTGACAAGTTCAAATGCTTCAAGAATGAAGTGGAAAATCAATTAGGAAAGAAAATAAAGACGCTTCGATCTGATCGAGGTGGCGAATATCTTTCTGATGATTTTCTGAATTATCTAACTGAATGTGGGATATGCTCACAATGGACACCTCCCTATACACCACAACACAATGGTGTATCCGAGAGGAGAAACCGTACCCTATTAGATATGGTACGATCCATGATGAGCATGGCCTTACTTCCAAAGACGTTCTGGGGCTATGCCTTAGAAACTGCCCTCTTCACCCTGAACCGAGTACCAACCAAATCCGCTGTTTCCACACCATATGAATTGTTCGTTGGTAAGAAACCCGTGTTCTCGTTCATGAGAGTATGGGGTTGTTCAGCATATGTCAAACGCGTTGTGTCCGACAAATTAGATTCTAAATCTGATAAATGTTTCTTCATTGGATATCCCAGGGAAACCATAGGGTATTACTTCTATCATCCAGATGATCAGAAAGTAATAGTATCCAAACACGCAACCTTCTTAGAGAAAGAGTTTCTCGAAGAAACACAAAACGGAAGCGTGATTGAACTCGACGAAGTTCAAGAGGAAGAAACACCGACTGAAACAACAGAAGCGGTTGAGGTACCCGAAGAAGTCCCATTAGATGAGACTCCAGTGGCACCTATTCGTAGATCATGAAGAGTTCGTGAACTCCCAGTTAGATATGGTTTTCTAGTGGGAGATGATAACGAGGTTCCCGTGTTAGACGACGAACCCGAAAACTACGAAGAGGCTCTTACTAGTCCAGATTCTAAAGCATGGCTTGAGGCCATGGATTCTGAAATGGATTCCATGTATACTAACCAAGTGTGGACTTTGGTTGATCCACCCGAAGGGATAATTCCCATTGGGTGCAGGTGGATCTTCAAAAAGAAGACTGACATGGATGGAAAGGTTAGCACCTACAAAGCTAGGTTAGTAGCGAAAGGATATCGTCAAAAACAAGGTGTTGATTATGACGAAACCTTCTCTCCCGTTGCTATGTCCAAATCAATCAGAATCATGCTTGCAATTGCCGCTCATTTTGATTATGAGATTTGGCAAATGGATGTGAAAACAGCTTTCCTAAACGGAAACCTGCTTGAGGATGTATACATGATGCAACCTGAAGGTTTCATATCAAAGGATGCAAATAAAGTTTGCAAACTTCAGAGATCCATTTATGGACTCAAGCAAGCATCTAGAAGCTGGAACAAGCGTTTTGACGAAACCATAAAACAATTTGGTTTCGAACAAAATTGCGAAGAAGCTTGCATTTACAAGAAAGCAAGTGGGAGCTCTATAGCATTTCTCATACTATATGTGGACGATATACTGTTAATGGGAAATGACATTGCTCTTTTACAGTCAGTGAAAATATGGTTATCCGGTAACTTCTCAATGAAAGACCTCGGTGAAGCAGCCTATATACTTGGTATAAAGATCTATAGGGATAGATCACGTAGACTGCTTGGTCTTTCACAGGTGCTAAATCAGTTTAGCATGCTTGAATCGAAACGAGGTAACTTACCCATGGTACATGGAGTAAAGTTAAACAATCATCAATGTCCTAAAACTGATGATGACAAACGACGCATGGCTGTAGTCCCGTACGCCAGCGCGATCGGTTCGATTATGTATGCTATGCTATGCACTAGACCCGACGTAGCATTCGCGTTATCTGTAACGAGTTGTTACCAAGGGAATCCAGGAGACGAGCACTGGATTGCCGTCAAGAACATTCTTAAGTATTTGAGAAGAACTAAAGATATGTTTCTAGTGTACGGAGAAGGAGATCTGAAAATACAAGGATTTTCAGACGCTAGTCATCTCACAGATGAGAATGATTTTAAATCCCAATCAGGATACCTGTTTATCCTAAATGGGGGCGCGGTCAGTTGGAAAAGTTCCAAGCAGGGAAGCGTAGCTTTCTCTACGACCGAGTCAGAGTACATCGCTGCTGCGGAAGCAGCAAAGGAAGCAGTTTGGATTAGAAAGTTCATTACAGAACTAGGTGTGGTGCCTAACATTGTCAATCCCATTACTCTGTACTGTGATAACAATGGAGCCATTGCGCAAGCAAAGGAACCACGGTCTCATAATGCATCCAAGCACTACCTAAAGCGATACCACATCATTAGAGAGATTGTGGCTAGAGGAGATGTGAGAATAGAAAGAGTACCTACAGAGGACAACGTTGTAGATCCGTTGACAAAGCCTTTAACCCAGAAAGTACATGATCGTCATTTAACTTCTACTAGGATAAGTTTTAGAAACAATTGGCTTTAGTCCAAGTGGGAGTATGTTGGGGTTTTGTGTCCTATAGTCAATTGTTGCAGGATACAAACTTATTGTAAATGAATTGTTCTTTATATCATTTGTTTTAATGAGATATATGTTTTATAACTATATAAAGGCAATCCCTTTTAAGCACTAAATAAAGTCTAATAAAAGGAAATCCGTAAGTTTGTTTAAAGTGATTATAAAGTGTTCATACAAGCATGAAGTGAGACAAAACTTTATAATAAACTAATAAACTTAAAACCACCCCAAGTCAAGTGATATGTTTAGGATTGATATATCACTGTTGAGACTTGTATGTAACAATGTCTTCTGTCCGACAGAAAGCTGATCTCACAAGCTTCATATATATAGATATCTGGACAGTTACATAGATCCGATGAAACGTCGTTCATTAGGATTGGGGATCCGACTTGAGATAACAGGATGGGTAGATTCTTCCTTGTCACCTGTTCATCTCATTGGTATTAATAGGTATAACTAATCCTCAGACTCAAAAGAATGTTAATTGGTCATCCTGAATTACTGAATGTGAGACTTTGATCCTGTGGTCCCACGATCCTTAACAAAGATGACTCTGGGGTGTGAACTGCAAAGGTTGGGTGTCACAGGAAGTAATTTCAGGGTAGTTATACATTGGATTGAGCATTTATCACTCCCGATTAATGGGAGATACATCCAAGGATCGCTTGTGGAAGACTCGACTCTAAACCCTTGCAAGGTGATAGCTTAAGAGTAGAAATTCGGATTTCACTTAACCTATCTTTTTGAGTTGACTCGGCCAATAACAAGTAAAACGAACGTCTCGCTATATGTGACTTGACATTACCCATAGTCATAAGATTTAGTTCAAGGATGTAGTTGATAAAGGATCTTATTATACCGTAACTAATACGGAAGGGTTAACGACAGAATCAACCTGTCTTCTTAACAGACTCTGGGGGAATGATTACGGACTTGCCAATAACATACTCTGTACATCATTCCGTTATGCAAGGGATTAAATATAATTCTTGAAGAAATTAATTTAATAGGTTGCATACGGCCAGAAGTAGTAAGGACCTAATGGATCACACATAAGACTTGGAACCAAAAGAGAGATGGATATGATTAATAGATGGAGGCCCAATTGAGCCCAGTAAGGCCCAAATACAAGGAGGGGGCCGAAATTTATATGTATTAGTAAGGAATTAATTTTATTCCATTAATCCTAATTAGATTAGGATTATGAATTAAATTAATTAAGAGATAATATAATTAGGAGTTTTAATTAGATTAATATTCTCCTATTATTATCCAATTAGGTTAATTATTATTATCCTAAATATATTAGATATATAGTGAGATAATAATTACGAATCCTTTTCCGAATTGGATTCCTATTAAGTAACCTATTCCTATCTAACTAGGGTTTAGATACAAGCTAATATATATACCCCTCCCCATGTGAATTTCGACCAAGCCCAAAAGCCTATATCCCTCCCCTTTGTGATTTTCGAAATTGCTTAGAGAGAGAGAGAGAAAATAATTCTATTCCCCAAGTTCGTGGACAAGAATTAATTCGGCATTCCATCGATTGATTAATCTTATTCATCCCTCTTTCTCTTTGATCTTGTGTTGGTTTATTAGAGGCAATCTATTTTGGTTGCATCTCATAAGGGTTGATTCTAACTTAATCTCACCATGTTCACGAAAGAAGGAAAAACAATCAAAAGAGAGAAATTCGTTTTTCTTCGCCTACATCAAGTCAGTTCACTATTTCGAGGATTTCCAGAGATTGAACCGTCGGATCGTCGCGATTTTTGGACAGCAGCTTCTAGACATATTCTTCCACGTTTCCACCGAAGGGATTGTCGTTCAGAGGTCTGGAAGGTCTGTTTAGGATAGGGGCAGATTGGTAAACAGTTTACATCTCCTTTGAAGTTGTGGGCACTTCGTTTGCAACGGTAGATTGATCATCGAAAGGTATTTCTTCTTATCCCTCTTTATATGAAATAACGATTAACGGATCTTATGGTTAAAAGGAAGTAGGCTAAAATTTTTATATTTCCGCTGCTATACCTTAGCCTTAATTTCCTTCACATAACGACAGCGTTTTGACATACGCGGGACGAGTTGCCTTAAACTATTTGACTTGGGCTTTGACTTCCGTATTGGGCTTGGACCTTTTAATCCTTGTGTCTTATAAACAATTTAACTCAACATTGAACACACACATTAGTAGAATAAATCAAAGCATTTAAACTTAGTGTGTTTAGAATATATTTTAATTATACTTAAATAATTTTGTCAAATCAAAATTATGTGGAAAGGTGTTTCAACAGATTACTCACTCATATCGAGCAGTGAGCAATCAGAAGTTCTTGATACATTCAGAAACTCCATTGGAGCTCTAATCTAATGCCTAAAGAGTGACTTTTCTGTTCTAAACAAAATAAATTATCCGATGATGAACCTTTTCTATCTTTCCTTTGCTACATCTATTTAAAGGAGAAAGATCGAGCCAAAACTGGTACCCCAAAGTACCCTTACAAAAGTAATACAGAAATAAGTCAACACTCTATAACTAAAACAAAATAGAAAATGATTATGGATCCTTTTGACCCTTGAACTCTCAAGGGTCGAAACATCTTGTCCTCATGTTACTTTAGGAAATGCCACCGAAACACTTTTCCACCTGCTATCTCTGCCATGCCCACCTCTGATCTGTCGCTGTCCGTCATCAGAATATCCGGCGTTTGACCGCTGGATCATAGAAAGGCTCTACTCCTCTTTGGCAGTTGCGAAACAAGCTGTTTCCAGCGAGTTTGGCTTTAGTCTTTGCTTATCTATAAAAAACATTAATCAACCCTTTTATTCTTGCAATATAACATAAAAACACCCCAATTCTTGTATAAGTATTGTGATTAAACTTAGTCAATTTCATTCCTAACAGAGGCCCATAGCTTATATCAGTGAGCAGGTGTGTGACTCGAGACAGAAGTGGGCCACCTATGACAAGGAGTTCTATACGGTAGTGCGGGCTCTCAAGACGTGGGAGCACTATCTCGTTGGGAAGGAGTTTATGTTGTACACCGACCACCAAGCCCTCAAATACTTGGGAAGTCAAAAGCAACTTCGGAGCTCCATGCATGCTAGATGGTCCGCTTTCATGGATAAGTTCCCTTATAAACTTCTTCACAAAGCGGGTCAACAAAACAAAGTGGCGGATGCCTTGAGCCGAAGGATAGCTCTCTTGAAAATAGTAGCCTTGGAATTAGTGGATTTTGAGCACATCAAGGGAGAGTATGAGGAGGATCCGGACTTTGGGCTTGAATGGGAGAAGTGTAGGAGAGGTACCGAAGAGAGTGGGTATCGGTTAGTGGATGGGTTTCTCATGAGGGGTAGCCAATTGTGCCTTCCAAGTACGTCCATACGAGAAAGAGTGATCCGAGAGTTACACGGAGGGGTGTTGGGGGGACACTTTGGAAGGGACAAAACCTTTGAAGCGGTTAGCTCCCGTTACTTTTGGCCTAGAGTAAGGAGAGACGTGGCATACATCGTGGAGCGATATGAGGCGTGCCAAACATCCAAGGGGTATGCTACTAATGCCGGATTAAGCATGCATCTCCCGATCCCGGAGACTATTTGGGAAGACCTCTCCATGGACTTTGTGTTGGGGCTGCCGAGGACTCAATAGGGTATGGATTCCATCTTTGTAGTGGTGGATAGATTCTAAAAAATGGACCACTTTATCCCGTGTAGGAAGACTAATGACGCCACTTCCATTGCCAAGTTGTTCTTCCGTGAGGTCGTGAGGCTACATGGGGTCCAAAAGAGCATAGTGTCGAATAGGGACACAAAGTTCGTGAGCCACTTTTGGCGGACTCTTTGGGCCATCCTTGGAACCACATTAAAGTTTAGCACCACGGCTCACCCCCAAACGGATGGACACCCAAGCGGTAAATTGGACCTTGGGAAATTTATTAAGAAGCAAATGTCGGGACAAACCCAAGATGTGGGATTATGTGCTCGCCCAAGCCGAGTTTGCCTACAACTCCACCGTGAGTTCCACTACCGGGAAGTCCCCTTTCGAGATAGTATATACCAAGGCACCCAACCATTCACTTGATTTGGGCGAGGTTCCCAAGGGGGAGAAGAAGAGTGTAGCCGCACACAACTTGGCCAACGACTATCATAGAATGCATCGAGAAGTCTGACATAGCATTGAGGAGAAAAATAGTCGGGTCAAAACCAAGGTGTATGAACACCGAAAGGATGTACAGTTTGAGGTTGGGGATGAGGTGGTGGTGTACTTGGGGAAAGAACGACTTATACATGCTCCAAGTAGCAAGTTGAGGTCGAGGAAGTATGGTCCCTACCGGATCACGAAGAAAATTAGTGCCAACGCGTACCAACTAACCCTTCCCAATTGGCTTGGGAAAATGTCTTCTTCTTTTAACGTGCAGGATTTGAGCTTGTGGAAGCCGGATGGATCGTTGCCAACTAAGGTACCCGAGACGGAGTCCGACTCTTTCAAAGAAGGGGAGGATGATGAGGGAATCCTTCCTCTAAGCCCGAACCCGATGCTACGAGATGGAACACGGAAGAATCCATCGAAGGAAGGCGAGAGCAAAGACAACCAACAGAGCACGCAGGGCGTACCTAACAAGACGCGAAGCATGGTGAGTCTTGTTTCCGAAGGAGTGTCAAGGAACTCAGGGACGTGGGGCGTCCTATTAAGTGCGTGTAGCATAGAGGCAACAGATAGAGCGAAGAAAGCCTAGGAGGTCAACCACGCGGGGCATACCACCATGGACGCCACACGTACCTCCCACCACTACGAGTCTCTAGGTCCAGGGGGTCAAGGATGCGGGGCGTGATACCTATGGATGCCACGCGTATCTCTGCCTTTTCAAGTCTCCCAGGATCAATAAGTCAAGTACGCGGGGCGTGGAACCTGGGGCGCGGGGCGTACTTGATAGGGGTATTTTACCCCTATCTTTTAGCGTGATTTACGGGTTAATTTTAGAAGAAATAAATAAGTTTAATTGCAAAAATAGAGTGTTTTTAATAAAATAACGAAATAAAAATAAATTCCGTACTTTCGGTTAATTTTTCGTATTTTTGATTAATAAAACGTCAAGCTAACTCGGCTCTCGAGAATTGTATTTCAGGTACGAGCAAGAAGTGAAAATCCACCCATACACGCGGGGCGCATCATTCCTCATGCGAGGCGTGAAACACTGGATCAGAAATAATTGACTTATCCACAAGCACCACATGGGATCTAGTCATCAATACGCGCGGCGTGTACCACCATACGCGAGGCGTGGAACATGTGTCAGAAATGATTAGCCTAATCCTGAAAGTCAGGCTGCACGGTCTCCCTGAGTCAACTATCCATACGCGGGACGTACCACCTTACACGCGGGGCGTGTAAGGAAGTTCCTCAATACAAAAAGTTCAGAGACTCATTTACGTGGGGCATGCTTCAGCTACGCGCGGCGTAAAAGACCCAATTCAAGCAATAAAATCTCAGAAACTCAAACACGCGAGGCGCATCCCAGTCTACGCGGGGCGTGTTTGAGACAACAAGATCTGGAATTGGTCCACATGCAGGAGATTTCTGACGGAATGGGCAAACAGGCGGGGCGTTCCACACCCTACGCGAGGCGTATTATGGGAATTCTGCACAAAATCATGCTCCTCTATGCTTCCACCTTGTGGAATTACAATTTTACCCCCAATTTGATGTGTATAAATAAGAGTGACTAGCACTCATTAAACACACCTTGTAATATATACCTTCTTGAGATTAAACGCTTGTCATTGTAGTTTTAGATTTTGTTTTTAGGCTTTATATAGCCAAACTCTTCCACCTTGAGAGCTTGTTCGTTGATTCCGGCATTCCCTCAAAGTTCCGCTCCATCTCCGTGCACCAAGCTCGAAAGCTCCACCATCCAAGTCCCAAGAGATGGCTTTGAGTCCGGTTAGCTAGTTCCGAGGGTGGATTCTTCCCTTTACACTTGCTAATTAGCTTGTACTCATCCTATGTTCTAGGCTTGGTTGTAATTCATATTTACATTCTCCATATTTATAATTTATGATAAATAATCTTCATTTCTATATATGTGTTGACGTTTGTTACTTGTTTTGATATTCGTAATTGATTATTGTGTAGGAGAACGCGATTTCCGATGCCATTAGGGCTATCTTTAGGGATTCATATAGGTGTTGCCTTACCGGAAGTGACGCTCCGGAAACCGTAGGAATTGACAAGCCACGGAACTTACGGGCCCTAATTTCTGGTCCCCAGCATTAGACACGCCTTGACTAGGAACCACGTAGTCTAAGTACTTCACGGGTCGGTCACACTACACGTAGTCGTCATTGCAAGAACAAACCATCAACCGTATAAACACTAGAAGCCGTTATTTGTCATATTTATAACTTATCGCATCCACATCATTTCATAGAGTTTCGTTATATAAATTCGCCTCACCCATAGTCAGGAGTAGTTTGTAGTTGGTCCTCATATCAACCTCAAAGTATTCACCGCTTAAATAACGTATAAAACCGAGTCGTTTAATACTTGCAGTTATAAATCCCGTGGATTTGATACCCGATCTTAACCGGATTATTACTTGATACGACGGGGTACACTTTCCCCTAAGTAGTGACGTCTAGTAAAGATAGAGCATTTAGAAAGATCACATCCATACCCATAGCACATTCACATCACGATACATTCATAAACCGCTATACTAGACGACACCCCATCAAGTTTTTGGCGCCGTTGCCGGGGATTTATAATATCTTGCAATATTAGACAAAAAAGTTTTATTGTTAGTTTAAGCATTCTTTTTGTATAAATTATTTATATATACTTTTGCTAACATCATTCTTTCTTGTTGATATTGTATTTTATTTCATTCTTTTTATGCACACCCGATCTCGGAGTGATTCTCTCGTTCCTATTGATTTCGAAATTGAACGTACTCTTTGTAGGGTTCGGAGAGAGAAAATGGCAAACCCCAACACCGAGGTCAACCAGCCCGAAGGAAACCAAAGGCCGCATGTGAACAACATCCGCGGGGGCAACGACACACGTTCGATGATGGAGATCCTTGCTCCGCATCGTCCCCAAAACCGTAACGGAATTGTCGCCCCCACGATACCGGCCAACACGTACGAGATAAAGACCGGTATGATCCAGCTAATACAACAATGCGGTCAATTCGGAGGGGAACTCCATGAGAACCCTAACGAACATCTCGATAAATTCCTTATGTGTGCCGACACCTCTCGGCAAAATGGTGTTCTCGTTGAGGCTGTGAGACTAAAGTTGTTTCCTTTTTCTTTAACAGGACAGGCGTTCGAGTGGCTACACTTGTTGGACGCGGGATCCATCACGTCATGGGAGGAGCTCGAGAAGGAGTTCCTTTCCTACTATTTCCCGCCGTCCAAAATGGTCAAGTTACGGACTGATATCACGTCTTTTAGGCAACTGGAATGCGAGGCCCTTCATGCAGCTTGGGCTAGGTTCCGGAAGTTGCCCCGAAACTGCCCCCACCATGACATTACAAAGCACAACTTGGTAAGTACCTTTTACCACGGTTTAACCCTGACTAATCGTGCGACCGTTGATTCCGCTGCAGGTGGGGATCTATTTCGGAAGTCAGCAAGTGAGGCCTATGAGCTCATTCATGAGCTCGCAAGAAAAAGCGTGCAGTGGCAAGAGGATCGGCTTGCCGGACCGTCGCGACATCAAATGTTCGCTGTGGAAAAAGAGGCTCCGAAAAATTCCATGGCAGAAATGAATAAGAAACTTGACGCGTTGATAGCCCAGTTGAGCCTCAACAAAAGTGCACATGTCCTGATGTGCAATCACTGTGGTGGAGATCATTACGGACTTAATTGCCAAGTCGGTAGCCCTTTCGCCGGCGATACTGAAAATGTAAGTTATATAGGAGGCAATCAAAGGTACAATTCCAACCCGAACTCCTATTCACACCACCACAATAATAATAATAATAGCGGATGGAGGCCTCGGTACCAACACCCGAACTTGTCATATGGCAATAATAATAATGTGTTGAGGCCCCCCTCAACTTTGATCAAGAATATTGGGAAAACGGGTTAGGGCAATCACAAGCGATGCCCGGTAATCGGAACACACAACCCCCCGATAATGTGCATGGCCATTCCGTAACGTCCTTGTTAAAGGATATCTTAACTCGTTTGGCCGATAGTGAGGTGTTTTGCAGGGACCTTAGCCACCAGGTGGCCCACTTAAACCGTCAGCAAAAGGAAAGGCCGCTAGGAACCCTCCCGGAAAACACCGAACAAAACCCGCAGGGCAAAAATAGGGAGTCCGGACAGGCGATAACACTCCTAAACAGTAGAAGTTCGGACCCGTCGAGTTCCAACTCGGACAACTTACCGTAAGCCGTCGCATGAGAAAGTCGAGCTACTTCGACTCTAAACGTAGCATTGGTTTGAATTTCTCGAACCCCTTGTTCATATGTATCATAGCCTTGTTTTTATTTATTTGCCCTTTTATGCAGTTTTAGTTTTCCCCTTTGAGTTATTGTTATTTTTAATTTTAATTTTATTTTTCATTTTTATTTTTACTTTTATTTCTATTTTTATTTTCACTTTTATTTTCATTTTACTTTCATTTTTATTTTATCATTTTTCATAAATTAAAAGAAAAACAAATCCCATTTTTAAAATCCAAATTTTTTTTCACGCGGGACGTCCACACCGATACACCCCGCGCATCTGTGTGTCTGCCCATTTTTCTCAATAAAAGACACACTACGCGGGGCGTCCCTCCTACCACACCCCGCGTACCCTTCGGCAATTAACCCCCTTTCAAATAAATGCCACGTGGGAGGACACGCGGGACGTGCCCTAGGGCACGCCTCGCGTATCCTCGGGGAGTTGCGAATTACAACTCCCCATGGCAGCCTTTTCCTCTTCCAAACCTCCCATCACTCTTCTCTTTTCCCCATATATCTTTCCCACTTCCACACTCCACCTCTTCTTCTCTCCAATCACACCCCACCTTTTCAAATTCAAATCTCTTCAACCTCCCTCCAAAATAAATTTTGTTTTAACCACCCTCTTAATTACAACTTAAAAAACATAAAAACATTCAAAAGAATTAACAAATCATAAAAACATTAACTAAAACCCATAAAAATTCAAAAACTACTAAAAACCGAAAAAAATTCTTGAACTTCTGCCTTTTACGCGGGGCGTATCCCCATGTACGCCCCGCGTCCTTCCCCTTTTTTCCATCAAAAAGGGGCAGGAGGTGTGTTGAGCGATTTCCGCAAGTGCACGGTATACGCTTGTAGTAATAAAAGATATCGATCCCACAGGGAACGCTTTTTAACAAAAACTTATTTTGAATCGGTTAAATTTACTTTTTAAGATTTATAGCAAGGAAAATCGTTAAATCGGTTTTGGTTTTGAAATTGCTAGAATGAGAATTAGATTAGAGTATGAAGATGTTAGAAAATATTCTGATTTAAGAATGAATTTGCAAGACAGGAACGTTTAGTACTTTTTAGAAAAGTAAACAAATGTATTTGTTTGCATTAAGCAAAGAAAACAACTTTAAACTTTGTATGAATTATAAAGATGAAATAAATGACGGAACCTCTAATTATTAGGCTTTGAACATGACAAAACCCTATCCGGGATAATTGCCCTTAATCAAATTAAAACTCTTTCGAGATAATAATTTGCCTAAGTGTTCAACAAAGTTTCTTTGTAAAGATTTTGAATTAAATACGTTTTAATGAAAACACCAGCATCCACTTCGGATCCTTTACCAAAGTGCTGCATAAAAATCTATCGAATAGAACGGACTTTATTAGATGAAATATAAATTGATACAAGTTTACAGAGAACATGGAGCATGGAAACATTCGACGACTTGCAAGTGAACGAGTTGTCAATCCTTTCCTTGGGTTTCGTTAGAGTTTGTCAGGCTTAGGGGCGGATCCTCTACTCAATCTTCTCGTTGAATCTTCATAATAGAGACTTGGTCGGTCTACTACCAAAATGAAAACTAAATTGGAACAATGTCTAAACACTACTGAACTTGTTATTATTGAATAAACAATGTGTGTACATCATATTGCTTTGTACAAAAATGAAATCTAATCTCTGACTCATTTCTGAGTCAGAGTTTCTGCATAACTCTTGCACTAATCTTAAAATCTAACTCTCTCTATATTCATCTCAACTCTCAAATCAACTCTTTATTTATAGATGTTGAAGAGTCGTGATTGAAGTGTCGTGTCCGCTGTGGAGGGTCGTGTCCGCTGTGGAGGTTCGTTTCTATCCACCCGAACGAATGCGTTTCTTGGATTTTAAACATGTGTTTATTGTGCTGCAAAGGCTGCTGATCTTATCAAGAATGGCAATTCTCGGCCGAGAATGGGGGAGCATCAATTGGTCTTCGAACGAAGGGAAGGAGCTGCTGAAGAACGCGTGTCGCGACCGAGAATTGTGGATTCTCGGTCGCGACTATCATAAAATTCTCTACCGAGAATCCTGTTTCCTCAACCGAGAATGTGACATTTCTTCTGTTTCTGGCCTCGTCTTTGTCCTCATTTTGGTGTAATTTGATCTTCGTCGTTTTTAACTACTTTTGTAGGGTTTTTATTCTATTTTTGAGCTCTTTTCGTTCCTATTTGGATTTTACCAAATATTTATGTACCTTACAAGAAAGAAACATATTCGAAAGTAAAAATATTCTAAACAGGCATAAAAAGCACAAATTCATAGCAATATTAATGTAATTATTGATGATATATTAGGTATATTTTGGGCTTAACAAATCTCCACACTTAATCTTTTGCTAGTCCCGAGCAAAATTTCACTGAATTTATTCTTTAACTAACCTCGTTATTGAAAATAAAACATATATCTCTGTATTACCTTTTGAATTAGTTAAGCCGAAAAGACTTACTTCGCATGGCAAATTTATACGCAAAACATCAAACTAACTTAGTATAATATACGATATATCACTCGTCTTGTATTTCCAATTTTGAATTGAAGCATTCAGGACGATATAAGCACGCATGTTATTGAGTCTTTCGTCTCAAGGCACTTTAAAGCACAAAATTTCCTTTCCCAAACCTAAACTAATAAATGAGATATATTAAATTTAAATAAGTACTTAGGTTAATTTATCCGTTTTAGTTACGCCCGAGATAAGGGTGGTCTTGATCGTAACTTTATACGTATTTTATTGCTCTGTGTTTGCTTAAGAGGTACCGACCATGCCATGGGTGGATGCAGTCGTTACTTTAAACTTAAACACGCTTAATCTTTTGTTTTTAAACGTTCCTTCCATACCTCGATTGTGATAAGGGTGGTCGCAACCGTGGCCAAAAGTAAACGGTACTTAATTTTCTTCCCTTTCATACCTCGATTGTGATAAGGTTGGTCTCAATCGTGACCAAAAGTTAAGAATTCAACTAATTGATTAATTAATATGAATTTAAAATTAAAATTGGGAAAAAGAAAGATAGCACATTCATCCTATATTGACTTAAAATTCAACATGTATTATGGCTAAAGTTTCCTTAAAAACTTCAATTGGTGTTAATGTAAGACGAAATCAAACCGAGCTAAAAATTGTTAGTTCAATTTAATGCCTATAAACCTAATTGAAAATTTAAAATAAGATTTATCGTATCATGAATTGCATGATATAAAATAGAGATTAAAATAAAGAAGTTGTTACTTAAATACATTTACTCGAGACAATTTTACTTAAAATCGTATCGAAGATTTGTGAAAAATTTGAAAAATGTCGCCCGTATAAAAATATTATTTCTAACGATAACTATAACCTAAAAATAATCATAAGTTAAAATATTTTAAACATATGAAAATATAAAGTTTTATAAAAATAATGTTAAATAAATTGTGTTGCAATATATGTTGCATTTACATAAAACAAGTGTTGCATTTTTAAATGTTGCATAAAAAGTATTCGTTGCATTTATTATTCGTACTAAAAATTAAAATGATATATGTATATCTCCTCCCACACTTAAATTGGACCATGTCCTCATTGGTGCAAGAATTATAAAACACGAAAAATTGTACGAAAGATAAATGAGTGGAGAAAAGATAAGATAAAACCTATTCTTGTGAAAGTGAACCCGGTGGAGACGGTGTGGTCATAACGTTGTGATGACGGAAAAAAATGATAACAACCTGCAATGGGTTGACGTATGATCGCTCCGCAAAGTATGTATATAGGCATCCACCGCGTTTAATCGTGAACTCATCGCTTGATTATTCTCCATAATAACATCGAAGCATAAACCTTTTAACGGTTGTGTGCATGCATATGGTTCAAACTTTGGTGCAAATTAACTTGATCAGTATCAGTGCCCTTATACTTGTGCTTCAACATGCTCCTCTTCCGTACCCTCTTCATCCTCTTCATCCTCATGCATATCGGCATCCCTACTAAAATTCCCCTGTTCAATACCATCCGCTTTAATACCATTAAAATGTGAACTTGGAATACCAACATCGAACTTGCAAAACTAGCCAACAGTGGCTAACCACTATGGATGTGTAAAATTGCGGCATAAATCCAACATCGGATAATAAGTAGGACTAAGGGATTGAAAACTACTCCATAATACTCGTAGCATCCAAAACAAGACACGTAATCAAAGGACGCACAGGAAACATGCTTATTGGTTGAAATGAAAGCATGGACTTAATTGTCAAAAAGTAATCCAATTTAATCTTCCACGAAAACCAACGGTCTTTAATGAGCGTTCTAGTAGCATTCTTGGGATTAAATCCATCCAAGCTAGGCAAATTATGTCCAAACCGGATTGCTTTGAAAATCGATGGCCTAACAATGAACTATTTTATATGATATCCAAACTAAATACGCATCTCGACATCCCCAACTTCATAAAATTAACCTAAATCCCTAAATGTAATCCTCACATTCCTCTTAGAATATGAAAGAGTAACCAATACAATAACGTCTATTTCACTACGTACTATTCCATAATAGTGCTTGTACCACTACCCGTCCCCATCTGAAATAATGTTGAATGGAGGTAGAGGAAACCTGATGAGTAACCTTCTTATGTTTAGCCATGGTGTGGAAAAAGGGTTAGGATATGGAGGTGGTGTAAGGTTTGTGTAAGGATTAGGTATATATAGGTATGAATATAGGTGTTTAGGAGTTTATTGTAGGAATAGAAAAAGGTTGGAAAATTGGATAAATTTGTGCCTATACCCGTCCTACAGGGCGCGTGTCGCAAATAAAAACTCCGTTTTGATAAAATTCATGTGCAAATATGTCCTATAAATGAAAACATGTATACCTGAAACTTAAAAACACAAAATAAAACATTAAATGCAAGGAAAACCAAAGGTTTAGTCTTGATAAATACTGAATTGACGAATCAATTAATGACCGAACTGAATTAAATGAATCATAAATGATCATTAACACTGTTAATGAATTGAACTTAAACATGAATGTGCATTAATTCACATAAGTTTAAATGAAGAAGCAGTGAATGGAAATTAATCTTCTAAGAGATAATGAACTTAAGTTCATGTAGGTATTTATTCATGCTTAAAACTTAATCATGAAACTTATTCAAATTAAATCAGCAGTCAAATAATGAAACATTAACTGTATTTTATCTGATACAGATTCATATGAAAAATTTGTAGGCTTTATTTTAATAAGTTCATACTGATATATTAAACAATCAACATGATAAAAGTTCATAATTTCATAATTAAAATTAAACTCAATGATTGCATGAAAATGAAAATTGATTATCATGTTTAATAGTTAATAATGATTATAACTTATTAGCATTGAAGATAGGGTAAATAATTTATTAGTTCCCTAGTTTTTACCTAACACACTGTTTAGTCCTCCTATTTTGAAAAACACATTATAAGGTCCCTAGCTTTTGCCAATATTAACCCTTTGGTCCATTTGTCTAGTTTTTTTAGACTTGTTATCGATATATTTTAGCATAAACAAATATATATAAAATAACAGAGTAACATGGTCAACTTGTATTGTACTGCGGTTGTCTTAAAAGCTAAGATATGTTCGATTAAAAATCTAAAAAAATAGATAAAAGGACCACAAAGTTAATATTGGCAAAAGATAGGGACCTTAAAATGTGTTTTTCAAAATAGGGGGACTAAACAGTGTGTTAGGTAAAAACTAGGGGACTAATAAATTATTTACCCTTGAAGATATATATGAACAGATTCATTTGCGAATAGTTTATAAATTTTAACAGACATAAACGAGAACATAAGATTAAAGTATGAAATGAATTTGAATTCTTATTGCATAACACATATTTGTATGAATGAAAATTAACATATGTACAAGAAAAATTAAAAATGATCCTATATACAAAAACAAACAAATGAATAATTAAACAAATCAAATTATTAATCACTTATTCACAAATGAACAAGAACATAAATGAACAAGGAACGTTTAGGCAAATCTGAATGCTTCAGATTAATGAAATGATAGACAGATTCATGTTAACATCATATACACATTTATGGTGAAGGTTATACTGTTCCATATGAACATATATATAGATTCATTCTAATAACTTGCACAGATAACATTTACTAATAAAAAATAAACAAAGAATCAAACTTGATATGCTATCAAAATTTAAAAACATATGTACAGAACAAAACTTAGAATTATCTTATAAAATGTATGTTCATGAACTTGTTTCAATGGTTATTAATGATTATACTGTATTAGTATGTAATATATATGAAAAGTAAGATGTTCAGAAACATTTCTGAAATGAATACAGATTCATGTTAAAAGTTATATTGTTTCATTTAAACACAGATTCAGATGTATTCGTACAACTTGTATGGTTAACGTATATTTAATCAAAGAATCAAACTCGATTTTTATTAAAAATGAAAAACACAAGTACATAATAACACAAAGAACATACATAGATAAAAATGAAAACAAACCTATGTACAAACTATTCACACATAAAGTAAAATTAAACAGAACAAAACAAAGTAAACTAATTTCTCATCCCGTTGAATTGGAATTCACATAGCCTGATAACGAGAAATATTCGCTTGCACGAAGATCTGTCTTTCTTCTGCAGAAAGAAATCGTGGGCCAACTCGGAAAATTCTCTGGACAAATCCCTCAGGAATTCATAACATAGAGAATGGTTTTTATCAGTCCATGGAACCGAAATAATGTGTTTGGATTTTTCTTTCCATGGAACATGAAGCGGCAATTAATCCCTCTATTAAGATTTTTGAGGAATGAATGGTGTTGCCTTGAAATATGTCTCCTAACATATACATTTCTTCATCCTGATTAGAAATAGGAAATGGTTCTCCAAACTCAGAAGCTATACATTCCTTCATCATGTTTGGTGAATAAAAAGAAAAGAAAAGAAAAAAAAATGTGTTTGTAACTTTTTTTTTTTGAAAAGGTTTGAATAATTGAGAAGAAATCAGAATGGTCTGATAGAGATGAAAAGAAATTGGAAGTAAAAGAGTTTTGATCCCCTCTAATTATTTTATAATCAAACAGGACAAATCAATATGTCTGTTGGTGGCGAAAAGGTGCAAATTCACACCATTTAAACATAAAGAAACTTAATTTTTCAAAACTTTCAGCAATGGTGCATAAACTTAAGAAGAAAAGAAAGAATATATATCTGATACATAGCCGTGTCGCGACCGTGAATGGTGATTCTCGGTCGCGGCAAGTCATTTTTAGAGAGAAATTTTCTCTGAAATTTTTTTTATCTTTTGCTGAAGTTACCGAGAATTTCGATTCTCGGTAAGTTCAGAAGTTTTTTTTCTCTTCCTTTCCTTGGAAATCCTGAATTCTCTACTGAGAATTCATATTCTCAGTAAGTTCAGAAATTTTCAAGGCACAGAAAGTAAGATTCTCAACTGAGAATTCACATTCTCAGTAAGTTCAGAAATAAATTTTTTTTGCAAAACATTTAGAAACATGACTTTAAAGAATTTTTTTTTTTGGATAAAACTTGTGTTGAAACACCTTTCCACATAATTTTGATTTGACAAAATTGTTTAAGTATAATTAAAAACATATTCTAAACACACTAAGTTTAAATGCTTTGATTTATTCTACTAATGTGTTTGTTCAATGTTGAGTTAAATTGTTTATAAGACACAATATTAAAAGGCCCAAGCCCAATACAAGAATCAAAGCCCGAGTCAAATGATTCAAGACAACTCGGCCCGCGAATGTCAAAACGTTGTCGTTATAGACAAAACGCAACTCAGCGGAAGAAGGATCTAGAAGACCTTCAGGGAACAACTTCGGAACGAAGCTGCTGAGTTGATTCGACAAAGCGTACAAGACAGCAGCTGGCTAAGGAAAACTTCCAGACAAAGTGTTTCCACTTTGGGTAAAGTTCAGACGACACAGTATGCTGTCTAGTTGACATTACCATAAATGGAGAGACACTCTGCCGAGCTGACCAAAAGCTGACCGAGGACAGAAGATACTCAAATCTGATTGGCCGAGAGCTCTGAGCAAGTCAGGATGACAACGACAGGAAGCCGTTTCCCTCCAACGGTTATTTCGAAATTCGAAATGACCGATGTCCAGACGTCTCTATAAATAGTGCCATCAGAAGCTTCATTCAATACAGAACTTGATCAAGCCATTACGCTGACCAAATTTCTACGCAAGTTCTGCAAGCAAAAAGAAAAGCAATCTTACACTATATTTCATATATTTTGTGTAAAAGTCTAGAGTGATTATTCAATCATCTAAGGTGTCTTAGCAATCATTGTTTAGGACAAACACTTATCATTTCTAGAGATTAGAAAGGAGAGGCTGAGTACTCGGTTATAGTACTCAACAAGAGATTAGGATTGAGTAGAGGTATAGAGAAGGGTACTCTTGTTATACTCAGTTGCTAAGATTGTAAAAGGTTTGAGGCTCTACCTTTAAAGAGCTCAGTAGAGGATTCGAAAGCACGGAACGTGTTCCGGGGACAGGACGTAGGCTTAGAAGCCGAACCTGGATAAATCTGCTGAGTAACGCATTTCTTACCTTAAACTCCTTATATATATTGCTTGCTTAAATAACCAAAAAAACTGACCAAGTAAAGAGATCAAGCTGAGTTGTGCGCATCAAACATCTGAGCTCAGGAATAGACTCTAAGTGCTATCTCCTGACTCAAGCTAAGAAACTGACCTGGTCACCAGTTGATTAAGCCAGTATCTTGCTGTTTACTCAGCGCCGCTGTTAAAACCTTTTCTCTTAAGAAAAGAAGTCTGCCCTAAATTACAAAAAGTTTAAATAGTTCCTAACCCCCCCCCTTGGAACTATACTCTAAGTGCAATTGACCATATACTCAAAGGTGAGATAAAGCTGCCCTACGTCCCAACGGATGAGCAACTTGCGGATATCTTCATAAAGCCACTGGCTCGTGAACAGTTCAGCATACTGAGAGAAGCCATTGGTATGTTTAATCCTCTTCAGTAAATTCTTGTTTTAAAATGTAAATTTATGCTAAGTGAATTACTATGCTAAGTGATTTATGCAAATGCATGCTGAGTGATTGTTATGCTGAGTACTTAACACAAAATATACATCAATACTGAGTCAATATGCACACTGAGTAGTAATCTTAAACTGAGAAATCATCCTTTCATATACTACTGACCACTCAGAATCCAAAACGCTTAGTATTCTAAACGCTGAGTGGTAGATCCGTTGCATTAAATGCAAAAGCACGTGTATAGCCACCTAGGATGACGTATGCGCCGAATGTGTCATAAAAGCCAGGATCTTTGTCGATTGACAATCCCAAGGCAAAACTGACACATGGATTCGATAAGATCCACTCTTCACCGCTATAAATAATGGGTAAATCCCCATTCTTTATTCTCTTTACACCTATTGAATTCTAAAGCAAGGCCTTCTCTCTAAAAACTCTTAAAGCTTCCCAAACTTGTTCTGAAATTATGACTAAAGTTTCCGTCAACATCTCCGGTGCCGGTCACCCTAAAACCAGCTCCGATGAACCCTCTAGGCAAACTTCTGTGCCTGAAACTACCAAGGTCAGTACGCCGAGTAAAGGAAAAACTGGGCAAACTACCTCCTCCAAAGGAAAACCGACCAAAATCAGAACCTATACAAAGGTATTCGAAAACGTGAGGGAATGGAAAGTAGATTTCTCGCGATGGGTTTCTGAGACCTTCGTGACATCCGAACAACCTTTCTGCGAATGGATATCGCAAAATGGATGGACCGAGCTGTTCTCCATTAGGGATCACATCTATCCTGACCTAGTAAGGGATTCTAGCACAATCTCTTAGTCGCTGACGATAACCAGGACTACTTAACAACAGTGGTAAAGGGGAAAACGATTTTCATCAATCCCACCTACTTGGCAAATTTGCTAAAGTTAAAGAATGAGGGAACAAAACTGAGGAGATCTAGAGATCATGAAGGTACTGGGTACGATACCACCTTTTGTAAGCCTGCTGGCCACTCAGGAGAAGTCTCTAGCACCTCAATGGGTCAGCACCAAAAGATGGCTCACTATCTACTGACCTTCTTCATTTATCCAAAGATCAACTGCACAACCTCAGTAACGAACTTCGAGCAACGCTTCATATGGCATATACTGACATACAAGCCGATAAATATGCCAGTATTCCTGATTGCTGGGTTCATAAGAAGCACTGGAACTCTCAGGCTGGGATCGCTCATCACCAGGATCCTCATTGATCATCAAATAGACCTAACTGATGAAGTTAAAGCTAGAGGATCTGAAATAACAGCTGCTTCGCTAAGGGCTTTGAAGTTCAATCAGCCACTAAAGAAAGGAAAAGCTGCTGCTGAACAACAAGCTGAGGAAACAGCTCCAAAGCAAAGCCAAAGGACAAAGGCTCCAGCTGCCCGCAAGAGGAAAGCTGTTGTGACCTCTTCCAAGAAGTCTGAGCCTCAGGCCAAGAAGCCTAAGTCAGCTGCTGAACTAGGTCAGGAAAGACCTAAGTCAGCTGAGAAAAGGAGCAGGCAAGAAGAGCCTGAAATTGAGGAAAGAACAAATGATGAGCAACCTCAAAAGAAGCAGAAGTCTTCTACACTGACTCCCATTAATGCTATCCCTACTGACATTGCTGTGCCTGATGATTCTCACTACACACAGTGTCTAGGAACTGTAGCTGAGCATGAAGAAGATGAGGTGCATTTGGACGATCAGTTCATTGCACAAGTTGAGGAAGAATTGGATGGGGAGGATGAAGAAGATGAGGAACAGGGAGAAGAAAACAGTGATGAAGCTGACTCCGAGGAGACAGCTAGTGAGATTGAAGCTGAGCAAGCCAATACTGAGTTGGCTGCTGGAGAAGAACAAGAACATGACCAACACAATGCTGATTAAGAAGAAACTTCTCCATCTCACTCAGGAGAGTCTATTCCAGCTGACCCTCCTCCTCGCAAAAGAAGATTGGTTAAGGCAAGTCAGAAGGCAGTCAGTGACATTCCTGTTCAACAACCAACCCTTCCTGACTTTGTTATTCAGAAGCCAACCAAGGACCCTTCTGCGCTTAAGCTGAAATTTTTCAGAAAGCAACCATCCTCTACTCCACCGACCTCTCTAGAAAAGCAAGCCTCTGTTTCTTCACTAAAGGAACATGCCGACTTGAATGCTTCCGCAAATTCTACGAGTCAAGTGGAATCAATTGCCGTCGATGCTGTCAATCCATTCATTGTGCTGACTCAGAACATTCCTGCCTCAGTCAGCACCGACAGCATCCGGATTACTTCCTCTCCACCCAACACATCTACCGATCAGTCAACTCTACCACCAACTCAAGTGCAGATTGAAACTACACCTCCAGTCACTGACCACGTCATTCCCTTGACTACTCTTCCCACCGGTCATACTGATGTCACTGGACAACTTAATGAAGGCTCTCAAAGCTACATAAATGTCACTGAGTCTGGTAAACGAATCATCAACTCAGTGCAGACATTAATCAAAGACCTTCAACAAACTACTCCTCCTGCTGTTGGGTCCTCTACTGTTGAGACTACTCAGCTCTCCCTCGTAACTCAGCTTCTCAACGAAGTTAAGGGATTCAAGGACTTGCTGAGTCTCATCATTACCTTTCAAGCACAGCAAGCTAAGCAGGATTCCATTGCAAAGCTGGCTGAGATCCGGCTGACAACAGTTCAACATCTCAACTCTCTTCACGAACAAGTTCAGACTTTGTCAGCTGCGAACACACGCTATGCTACTTCTGATGAAGTTAAAATGCTCTTTGCTCAACTTCACACCGAGCAAATCAAAACCAACGAGCAAATGGTCTCCTATTCTCAGTGCTCAGTGGAGCAAATTGGTGAGGCCGTTCGATTGCTGAATCTGAACAAGGAAGAAATGGATACTGACGCTATGAAGCAAAATGAAATGATGTCTATCACCAGACAAACCTTCAACCACATACGTCACAGCAATATTCAGCGTCAATACTATGACACATCCTTACTTAAAACATTCCATCAAGTCGTTGCTGGTCTGACTGGTGCCCTTACCTGGATAGGCAAATCTCAAGCCTTCATAGTCAGCATGATCAGCGCTGCTGAACTAAATATACCCTCCAAGGTATCAGATAATGGAGTGGCTATTTTTGATGGTGTCAATGAAAGCGCCGATAGACTTAAAGCGCTATCCACAGAACTAACCCGAGCCGTCTTAACCGACGCCTTTAGGATTCCTCCTCCCGATGCTGACAAAACGGGGGAGAAAGAACAAGCGAGAACACAGCATGCGTCTAGTCAGTCCAAACAGAAGAGAAAGAAATAGATATAGGTTAGCTCAGTATAGGCTAAGTATGTAGTCTCTATGTCTGTCTTCAACTTTTGTTTGTAAACGCTGACTACCTATATTAAATATCAATACTTGCATCTTATGTTCAAACCATGACTTATGAATTATTTTTTTATATACGATGCTGCGTATTAAGTTATTATGTATCTTCAATTACATCAACTATGTTTAATGCCTATAAAACTTGTTGATTGTATCCAATACTGATAACATGTTTGACATTGACTTGTATGTTTATAAAACATTGTCTTATAAAACTCATTGAACAACAAATTACTCAGCGCCCTCTGAATGATAAAACCTTTCGCTTAAACACTGAGTAAAATAGAATATGTTCCATGTGCTGACCTATATCTGAAAACTGACCTTAGACTTACTCGATTAAACCTTCAATTGTTTAGAGTAAAACTAAGTCAGTAGCTCAACCCTTACGGGGGAGGTTGCTAAGTTATATTAGGTCAACTATCATGGGGGAGCTCAATACTGAGTTCTTCGCTGAATAGTTTTGCCAACATCAAAATGGGGGAGTTTGTTGAAACACCTTTCCACATAATTTTGATTTGACAAAATTGTTTAAGTATAATTAAAAACATATTCTAAACACACTAAGTTTAAATGCTTTGATTTATTCTACTAATGTGTTTATTCAATGTTGAGTTAAATTGTTTATAAGACACAATATTAAAAGGCCCAAGCCCAATACAAGAATCAAAGCCCAAGTCAAATGATTCAAGAAAACTCGGCCCGCGAATGTCAAAACGTTGTCGTTATGGACAAAATGCAACTCAGCGGAAGAAGGATCTAGAAGACCTTCAGGGAACAACTTCGAAATGAAGCTGCTGAGTTGATTCGACAAAGCGTACAAGACAGCAGCTGGCTAAGGAAAACTTCCAGATAAAGTGTTTCCACTTTGGGTAAAGTTCAGACGACACAGTATGTTGTCTAGTTGACATTACCATAAATGGAGAGATACTCTGTCGAGCTGACCAAAAGCTGACCGAGGACAGAAGATACTCAAATCTGATTGGCCGAGAGCTCTGAGCAAGTCAGGATGACAATGACAGGAAGCCGTTTCTCTCCAATGGTTATTTCGAAATTCGAAATGACCGATGTCCAGACGTCTCTATAAATAGTGCCATCAGAAGCTTCATTCAATACAGAACTTGATCAAGCCATTACGCTGACCAAATTTCTACGCAAGTTCTGCAAGCAAAAAGCAAAGCAATCTTACACTATATTTCATATCTTTTGTGTAAAAGTCTAGAGTGATTATTCAATCATCTAAGGTGTCTTAGCAATCATTGTTTAGGAAAAACACTTATCATTTCTAGAGATTAGAAAGGAGAGGCTGAGTACTCGGTTATAGTACTCAGCAAGAGATTAGGATTGAGTAGAGATATAGAGGAAGGTACTCTTGTTATACTCAGTTGCTAAGATTGTAAAAGGTTTGAGGCTCTACCTTTAAAGAGCTCAGTAGAGGATTCGAAAGCTCGGAACGTGTTCCGGGAACAGGACGTAGGCTTAGAAGCCGAACCTGGATAAATCTGCTGAGTAACGCATTTCTTACCTTAAACTCCTTATATATATTGCTTGCTTAAATAACCAAAAAAACTGACCAAGTAAAGAGATCAAGCTGAGTTGTGCGCATCAAACATCTGAGCTCAGGAATAGACTCTAAGTGCTATCTCCTGACTCAAGCTAAGAAACTGACCTAGTCACTAGTTGACTAAGCCAGTATCTTGCTGTTTACTCAGCGCCGCTGTTAAAATCTTTTCTCTTAAGAAAAGAAGTCTGCCCTAAATTACAAAAAGTTTAAATAGTTCCTAACCCCCCCCCCTTGGAACTATACTTGTAACATTATAAGGGACCAACAACTTGTTTATACACAAATCAAATTGAAAAAAATAAAACAAAAATAAATTAAACTAAAACAAATAAACATAAAAATTATGAACAAGAGATAAGAAGTACGAAAATCTAAATGTAAAAACTAAGCGAATTAATTTTCAAAGAACTTGTTCGCAAATTCAATTGCTTGAATTGGAGCTCATTAACTAAATATGGCCTTGTTCATTTTAACTTACCTGGAAATAATTTCAATTTGGAATCAAAAAGTAGAACTGTATCCCAAACTTTGAAATTATATTTTTTTTTCTTTTTTCTTTTTTAGCATTTTTTTAAGCGCTTTCTTTTTTAGCGTTTTCTCAATTTAAGGATCTAGTGATTTCGGTTGAATGTCCGAACTTCTGGTTCAGGCCTCGAACAAAAACTACGCACATGAACCGAAACTTTCAAAACTATATTAAAAGTATACAATTCCTTCATGGTGAATAAGATAATTTCATTCTACTTCTGATATATCTTTCTGAGAAGATTTTCCATGGTGATTTCTTAGAGAGATAGATGTAGGTGTTTAGGGATATTATAAAAAAGGAAATTATTTGGGTTTGTAGGAAATGAATAAATTTCTTAACAAAAGAAATTTGATATGTTAGTGAAGGGTTTAGTGTATAGGAAAGAGGTAAATGTGTTTGGGAAGAGATTAAAAATTTTATGGTAAAACCATCTGTTATGTTCTTGACAAGCTTTTCAAGAATTTTCTCTTCTATGATGTATCTGCATGCTGGATTTCTCTCCTGTAGACTTCTTCTGTGAATTTATATTGATGATCAAATCTCCAGTTTTATCGTTGAAAAAAAACTTGGATTTTTTTTATCTGCAAACATTTAAATGCAAACGTTAAATAACAACGAGGATGTAGTCCTAGTGACCATCCTCAATAAATAATAAAAACTATAAAATAAATAAATACATATATTATAAACCAAGGTTCGAGAAAAAAAAACACGAAAACATAAATTTTTGTTAAAAATTTGGCGTTCCCCGGCAACGGCGCCAAAAACTTGTTGAGCGATTTCCGCAAGTGCACGGTATACGCTTGTAGTAATAAAAGATATCGATCCCACAGGGAACGCTTTTTAACAAAAACTTATTTTGAATCGGTTAAATTTACTTTTTAAGATTTATAGCAAGGAAAATCGTTAAATCGGTTTTGGTTTTGAAATTGCTAGAATGAGAATTAGATTAGAGTATGAAGATGTTAGAAAATATTCTGATTTAAGAATGAATTTGCAAGACAGGAACGTTTAGTACTTTTTAGAAAAGTAAACAAATATATTTTTTTGCATTAAGTAAAGAAAACAACTTTAAACTTTGTATGAATTATAAAGATGAAATAAATGACGGAACCTCTAATTATTAGGTTTTGAACATGACAAAACCCTATCCGGGATAATTGCCCTTAATCAAATTAAAACTCTTTTGAGATAATAATTTTCCTAAGTGTTCAACAAAGTTTCCTCGTAAAGATTTTGAATTAAATACGTTTTAATGAAAACACCAGCATCCACTTCGGATCCTTTACTAAAGTGCTGCATAAAAATCTATCGAATAGAACAGACTTTATTAGATGAAATATAAATTGATACAAGTTTACAGAGAACATGGAGCATGGAAACATTCGACGACTTGCAAGTGAATGGTTTGTCAATCCTTTCCTTGGGTTTCGTTAGAGTTTGTCAGGCTCAGAGGCGGATCCTCTACTCAATCTTCTCGTTGAATCTTCGTAATAGAGACTTGGTCGGTCTACTACCAAAATGAAAACTAAATTGGAACAATGTCTAAACGCTACTGAACTTGTTATTATTGAATAAACAATGTGTGTACATCATATTGCTTTGTACAAAAATGAAATCTAATCTCTGACTCATTTCTGAGTCAGAGTTTCTGCATAACTCTTGCACTAATCTTAAAATCTAACTCTCTCTATATTCATCTCAACTCTCAAATCAACTCTTTATTTATAGATGTTGAAGAGTCGTGATTGAAGTGTCGTGTCCGCTGTGGAGGGTCGTGTCCGCTGTGGAGGGTCGTTTCTATCCACCCGAACGAATGCGTTTCTTGGATTTTAAACATGTGTTTATTGTGCTGCAAAGGCTGCTGATCTTACCGAGAATGGCAATTCTCGGCCGAGAATGGGGGAGCATCAATTGGTCTTCGAACGAAGGGAAGGAGCTGCTGAAGAACGCGTGTCGCGACTTTCATAAAATTCTCTACCGAGAATCCTGTTTCCTCAACCGAGAATGTGACATTTCTTCTGTTTCTGACCTCGTCTTTGTCCTCATTTTGGTGTAATTTGATCTTCGTCGTTTTTAACTCCTTTTGTAGGGTTTTTATTCTGTTTTTGAGCTCTTTTCGTTCCTATTTGGATTTTACCAAATATTTATGTACCTTACAAGAAAGAAACATATTCGAACGTAAAAATATTCTAAACAGGCATAAAAAGCACAAATTCGTAGCAATATTGATGTAATTATTGATGATATATTAGGTATATTTTGGGCTTAACAAGGTGTAATACGCGAGGCGTGCTCCCTTTCACGCCCTGCGTACCTTACCACTTTTGCAATTAATAATGGTCAGGAGGTGGGATACGCGTGGCGTGGCCCCTTCACGCCTCGCGTACCCCCTGGGAATCCGAGTTTTACTTGGATTCCCATCCCTCTCCTATAAATACTCCCCCTTCTCCTTCTTTCTCTTCCCCACAACTTACTCCAACTTCCCCAACTCTTCTTCTACCCTTTTTAAATCACTCACTACCCACTACCACCATGGCACGCAAACGAAGCGCCAATGAGCGTCCCCCACGGGCCACTCGTGCTCGCTCCTCCTGCTTCACCCAAAATGAACAACCACCATCACTCGAACGGGAGGGAACTCCACCACTCACCCGCCAATACCGGGCTCCTTTTCATCTCCTAACCGAGGAAGAGGCCCAAAATTACAAAAATCTTTGCGCGGCCACGGTCAAGGAGCTCCCGTACATCTCGGATAGCGTGCTTGATCATTATGATCTCGGCGATCCCTTCGAAGCTCGCCTCCGCGCCCTCGGTTGGTACGATCTCTATTCTACGCACAGGCGGGTGTACCCGTCACTAGTGGTGGAGTTCTTCACCACCCTCGCCTCCAATGGGGTCCCCGGAGCCGCCCTCTTCAACTTCCGCCTTCACAACCGCCCCTTCTCCATTGACACTCAATGGCTCCGCAGCCATTTCACTCACCAAGCGGAGGCGGGCATCGCCCATTGGCCCGATGGTGTCTCCGCCCGAGACTTTTGGACCTCCCTCACCGGGTCCGAAGATTACGACATCTCCAACCTCCGTCCGGCTTGCATCCGCGACCCTATCCTCCAACTTCTCCACCGCTTCATCTCATTCTACTTCTCGGGGAAGTCCGAGTCCACCAAGGTCAACAAGCATGAACTATTGGCCCTCTACTGTTGTGCCAACGGGCTCACTTATGACCTCTCCTTCCATGTGGCCGTCCATCTACACTCCACGCCCATCCGGAAGTGGGCCAAGCTCGGGTTTGGTCACCTCATCACCATCTTTGCCCTCACCACTCTCGGTGAAGCCGCCCTTGCTTGTCTCCCGAGCCTTTTGCCTCGGCCCGTGGAAAAGAATGCCTTTAAGTCTCTCAAGCGTTCAACCTCCAGCCCGGGTGAAACTTCGGGGGCGGCCCACTCCAACGAAGAAGAAGGCTCGGATTCGGATTTGGGCCTCAATTTCATTCCACCACCCCTCCACGACTTCAACTCCCTTTATGCCCAGTTGGATATTTTGGAGGGTGTTAAGCCCAAAATATACCTAATATATCATCAATAATTACATCAATATTGCTACGAATTTGTGCTATTTATACCTGTTTAGAATACTTTTACGTTCGAATATGTTTCTTTCTTACAAGGTACCTAAATATTTGGTAAAATCCAAATAGGAACGAAAAGAGCTTAAAAACAGAATAAAAACCCTACAAAAAGAGTCAAAAACAACGAAGATCAATTACACCAAAACGAGGACAAAGACGAAGTCAGAAACAGAAGAAATGTCACATTCTCGGTTGAGGAAACAAGATTCTCGGTAGAGAATTTACAAAAGCCGCGACCGAGAATCTCAAATTCTCGGTCGCAACACGCATTTTTCAACAGCTCATTCCCTTCGTTTGAAGACCAAATAAATGCTCCCCCATTCTCGGCCGAGAATTAAATATTCTCGGTAAGTGCAGAAATTCCTCCAAGTATAGTGAACACATGTTTAATTCAAACAAAACGCGTTCGTTCGGGTGGATAAAGACGTCATTTCACAACGGATACAATCCTTCACAACGGACACGACACTTCAACCACGACTCTTCAACATATATAAATAAAGAGTTGATGAAGAGTTGGAGAGATATAGAAGAAAGAGATTAGTATAGAATTTATGCAGAAATTCCGAGTCAAGTGATTCAGAATTTAGATTTCATTTCTGTAAAAAGCAATATGATGTACACACATTGTTTATTCAATAATAACAAACACAGTAGCGTTTAGATTTGTTCATATTAGTTTACATTTTGGTAGTAGATAGACCAGTCTCTATTCCGAAGATTCAACGAGAAGATTGAGTAGAGAATCCGCCCCTGAGTCTGACAAACTCTAACGAAACCCAAGGAAAGGATTGACAACCCGTTCACTTGCACGCCATCGAATGTTTTCATGCTCCTTGTTCTCTGTAAACTTGTATCAATTTATATTTCATCTAATAAAGTCCGTTCTATTCGATAGATTTTCATGCAGCACTTTGGTAAAGGATCCGAAGTGGATTGCCGGTGTTTTCATTAAAACGTAGTTTAATTCAAAATCTTTAGAAGGAAACTTTGTTGAACACTTAGACAAATTATTATCTCGAAAGAGTTTTAATTTGGTTAAGGTAGCGATCTAACCCGACCGTAGGAGGATTGACTACAGTTCAAAGCCTAAAAATTAGAGGTTCCGTCATTTATTTCATAGTTATAATTTATACAAAGTTTAAAGTTGTTTTCTTTGCTTAATGCAAACGAATACATTTGTTTACTTTTCTAAAGAACTAAACAGTCTTGTTTTGTAAATTCATTCCTAAATCAAAAGTATTTTCTAACATCTTTATACTCTAATCTAATTCTCATTCTAGCAATTTCAAAACCAAATCCGATTTAACGATTTTCCTTATTATAAATCTTAAAAGTATATTTAACCAATTCAAAATAAGTTTTTGTTAAAAAACGTTCCCTGTGGGATCGATATCTTTTATTACTACAAGCGTATACCGTGCACTTGCGGAAATCGCTCAACAAGTTTTTGGCGCCGTTGCCGGGGAACGCCAAAATTTTTGACAAAAATTTAGATTTTTCGTATTTTATTTCGAATCTAGGTTTATTTATACTTATTCAAACTTTTATATTTTATTTATTTCAAATTACTAACATATTTATTTTTCAAATTCTGTTTTGAAGGTAGTTTCGGTTCGTGCTAAATTTCAAGTTCATGCGCAGTTCTCGAAGTTTAGGCATTCCACCAAAACCGCTAGACCCAGAAATTGAAAAGACTCTTAAAAAGAACAAGAAAAACAAAAACAAAAACAAGACTCCAATAAAAACTAGAATTACTGAGCCAGAAATTATGGCTACGCTAGGCCAGGAGTGGCCGGTGTAACAAACAGTATAGTTAGACCCCAAATAAATGCAAATCAATTTGAGATTAAGCCAGCATTGCTTAATATGTTACAAAATAACGTAACATTTTACGGGTTACCTAACGAAAATCCGAACACCCATTTGACAAATTTCTTAGAAATTTGTGACACTTTTAAAATAACAGATGTGACTGCGGAAGCAATCAAACTTCGCCTTTTTCCTTTTACTTTGAAGGATCAAGCCAAAGAATGGTTAACTTCTATGCCAGCCGCAACATTTGAAACTTGGGAGCAATTAGCCCAAACATTTTTATCAAAAATTTTCCTTTAGCAAAAACCGCAAGAGTCATTAAAGAATTAACATCTTTTTCTCAAAATGATAATGAAACTCTTTATGAGGCTTGGGAACGTTTTAAAGAACTTCAACGTTTATGCCCACACCACTAATTGCCCGCTGAACTTTTAATGCAAACATTTTATAATAGACTAAATCCTACAACTAGAGGTTCATTGGATGCTATGTCTGGAGGGTTATTCATGAAGAAAACATCGGCCCAAGCAAGAGAACTTTTGGAGGAAATGGCTATCAACAGCAGTATGTGGCCCGCGGAGCGTGGACACGTACCAATGGCGAAACCATCATCCTCAACTACGTCATCAGTTAAAGGTATAGTGAATCTTGATCTAATTGCGATGTTGCAAGCCCAATTTTCTGCCTTATCGCACAAAATTGATAGGTTTATGGCACCGTGTGATCCTAATGGTCAGCCAATCCAAACGGATGTGGATTATGAAGGTATGAGCGAAATTGAACATGTAAATTTTGTCCAAGGAAAAAACCAAACTAATAACCCTTATTCCAATACATATAATCCTAGATGGAGAAATCATCCTAACTTTAACTGGAGAGATAACAATAATAATGCTAATGCTAATCAAAATCGTACCACTAATTATCAAAATCAATCAAGAGATACGATTAGCACTTTATCTTCTAAAATTGACAAATTTATTGATGCTATGAGCGGAAAAATAAGTAATCACGACGATGGTTTTAAACGGATCGAGAATAAATTCGATCAGCTTATTAAAAACCAATCATCTAGCATACATAATTTGGAGGTTCAAATTGGACAGCTCGCTAAATCAATTCCATCCCGCAAAGAGGGAAGTCTTCCCAGCCATACGGAAGAAAATCCAAAAGAGCATGTTAAGGCTATCACTCTTCGTTCAGGGAAAAATTACTTAGGTCCGGAAATGCCCGAAAATTCGACTTTACCAGGAACTGATTTACCAAAATCCAAAGAAGATACATTAAACCAAAAAGATACACCAATTGACCAGAGTACAAAAACTTTTGTACCCAAACCACCTTTTCCACACAAAGTCCGCAATAAGGACTATGACAAACAACTTTTAACATTTTTAGACAAACTTAAAAATTTGCATATTAATTTAACGTTTATGGATGCAATTACGCAAATTCCCAATTATGGTAAATTCCTAAAAGATTTAATTTCAAAGAAAATCAGTTGGGAAGGAATTTCATCCATTTCACTAACTGAAGATTGTAGTTCAATTGTGTCAAGTAATTTTCCCACCAAACTCAAAGATCCCGGATGTTTTACCATTCCGTGTAAATTGGGAGATATTGAATTCCCCAGTTGTCTTTGTGATTTAGGGGCAAGTATAAATTTGATGCCATTATCAATTTTTAATAAGTTAGGCTTAGAAGAAGATATCAAACGTACCAACATGGTTTTGCAATTAGCGGATCAAACCACTAAAAGACCATATGGTATAATTGAGGATGTTTTAGTTAAAATTGACAAATATATTTTTCCTATCGATTTCGTTATATTAGATTTTGCATATGACGTTAATTGTCCGCTAATTTTTGGTAGACCGTTCATGAACACGGGACGTGCGCTAGTTGATGTGTCGGAAGGGAAAGTAGTTTTAAGAATAGGAGACGATAAGATCGAGTTTGATATGAACCAAGCGATGAAATATCCTATGGAGGATTTCGCTTGTATGAAACTTGATTTAGTTGAAGAATGTGTAAATGACATTGTTCAAAAAGAAGAAATAATAGAACCTATAATGAGTGAGGAATTAGAAGATAAGGACCCAGAGCCTTTAATTCGAGAAGATGGACCAGTTCCGCCTTCAATTATAGTTCCACCTAAATTAGAACTTAAAGAATTACCCAGTCATTTGAGGTACGCTTTCTTAGGCGAAGGCGATTCTCTACCTATAATTATCTCTAACAAATTAACACAGGTTCAAGTAGAGAAATTGAAAGAAGTTGTTAGAAATAGGATAGGAAGTATGGGTTGGCAAATTTCAAACTTAAAAGGTATTAATCCGAGCATTGTAATGCACAGAATTCACTTAGAAGAAGATAAGCCGCCTAAAGCGGATAGACAAAGACGTCTCAATCCGAATATGAAAGAAGTAGTCAAAAATGAGATTACTAAACTTCTTGACAATGGAATCATTTATCCTATTTCGGATAGGGAATGGGTTAGTCCAATCCATTGTGTACCTAAAAAGGGAGGCATAACAGTTGTAAGGAATGACGAAGGTGAATTAATACCTACACGAACCATCACCGGTTGGAGGGTTTGTATAGATTATAGGAACCTTAATAAAGCAACTAGGAAGGACCATTTTCCTCTACCTTTCATTGATCAAATGATCGAAAGGATAGCTGGTCATGCTTTCTATTGTTTTCTAGACGGTTACTCCGGATTCTTTCAAATATATATTTACCCGGATGACCAAGATAAAACAACCTTCACATGTCCTTACAGAACATTTGCATATAGAAGGATGCCCTTTGGTCTATGTAACGCACCTGCAACATTTCAATGTTGTATGACTGCAATTTTTAATGATTTCATTGAAGATATCATGGAAGTTTTTATGGATGATTTTTCCGTTTATGGAGATTCTTTCGATTCATGCCTACAAAACTTGGATAAAGTTTTGTCTAGGTGTGAAGAAACAAATTTAGTATTAAACTGGGAAAAATGTCATTTCATGGTTGACGAGGGAATTGTTTTAGGTCACAAAATATCTGAAAAGGGATTAGAAGTGGATAGAGCAAAAACTTCAGTAATAGAAAAATTACCCCCTCCAACTACTGTTAAGGGAGTAAGGTCATTTTTAGGACATGCAGCTTTTTACAGAAGATTTATTAAGAATTTCTCTGTAATTTCCAAACCACTTACTAATTTACTCATGAAAGATTCAACCTTTGATTTTAATGCAGATTGCGTTAAAGCTTTCGAAATGTTGAAAACAGCTTTAGTCAGTACACCTATTATTGCTAAGCCCGATTGGGATTTACCCTTTGAAATTATGTGTGATGCAAGTGACTTAGCTGTTGGATGTGTTTAAGGTCAAAGGAAGGATAAGAAACTTCATGTCATTTATTATGCAAGTCACACACTGTCCGGTGCACAATTAAACTACACCACAACTGAGAAGGAAATGTTAGCTGTAGTCTTTGCATGCGATAAGTTTAGATCATACTTGTTAGGTTCGAAAGTTATTATTTATACTGATCATGCAGCTTTAAGGTATTTATTTGCTAAAAAAGATGCAAAACCACGTCTAATTAGATGGGTTTTATTGTTACAAGAATTTGATATAGAAATTAAAGACAAAAAGGGAGTCGAAAATCTTGTCGCCGATCATCTATCAAGGCTCGAAGATGAAAACGGTCCTATAGGTGAAACTGACGGTATACGTGATGATTTTCCCGATGAATATCTTGCAGCCAATATTGTTCCGGAAGGATTAATTTTCCAACAAAAGAAGAAATTCTTCTTTGACATTAAACAGTATTTTTAAGAAGATCCTTTCTTGTTCAGAACTTGTGGTGACGGGATAATTAGGAGATGTGTTAGTGAAAATGAATATGAATCCATAATGTCGGAATGCCATTCTAGCTCTTATGGAGGACATAATGGAGTTAGTAAGACGGTAGCTAGAATATTTGAATGTGGTTTCTTTTGGCCTACGATGTTTAAAGACGTCCGTTCATTTATTACTCGTTATGACAAGTGCCAAAGAACATGAAATTTAGGAAGGAAAGATGAGATGCCCCTCACAACCATGTTAGAAGTTGAAGTCTTCGACATGTGGGGAATAGATTTCATGGGACCTTTTCCTCCTTCTAATGGTAAAACTTACATATTAGTCGCCGTAGATTATGTTTCAAAGTGGGTTGAAGCAATTGCAACCCCGACAAACGATTCTAAAGTAGTTGTTGGTTTTCTTGACGATATATTTTGTAGATTTGGTTGTCCTAGAGTCATCGTTAGTGATGGCGGTGCCCATTTTATAAACCGAAGTTTTGATATACTTATGAGGAAATATGGAGTACGCCACCGAGTGTCAACGCCATACCATCCACAGTCAAATGGTCAGGCAGAGATATCAAATAGAGAACTCAAATGGATTCTAGAGAAAACAGTTTCATCTTCAAGAAAAGACTGGTCTTGTAAACTCAACAATGCGTTATGGGCATACCGTACTGCATTTAAAACTCCAATAGGAATGACTCCATACCGATTAGTGTATGGGAAAGCATGTCATTTACCAGTCGAATTAGAGCATAAATCCTATTGGGCTATTAGGGAACTTAACTTTAATTTGCACCAAGCAGGTAAAAAACGTTTGCTCAATTTAAATGAGTTAGATGAGTTACGTCATCTATCTTACGAAAATGCGAAGATATATAAAGAAAAAGTGAAAAAATGGCACGATGCCAAGATTAAAGTCAAACACTTTAATATTGGGGATAAGGTGCTGTTATTTAATTCACGACTTCGTTTATTTCCAGGAAAACTTAAGTCCAGATGGATAGGACCATATTTAGTCGTCAAAACATTCGATTATGGTTCTTTAGAACCTGAAGGACCTAACGGAGTTCGTTTCAAAGTTAATGGTAATCGATGCAAAATTTATTACGAAAATGTTTCGAATATAGGAATTATGTTCGTAACAAGATTATCTGTAATATAATTCGTTTAGCTTTTCTAACACAGCTTATTTTGTTTCATTTTCTTTTAAATTTTTGTTCATTTACATTTTTCATTCTTATTAAATTTTTGTTTTACACATGCCATTTTTATGATTAGATGACTTTATATTATAATTTAGATGCATAAAATATGTTTATTTCATGATTTTAAATTTGATTTTAGGAAATTAATTCGAATTTGAAGATTTAGGCGATTCTCTGCCGAGAATTTGGAATTCTCGGTCGAGAATTTGGAATTCTCGGTCGATAATTCTCCTTTTCAAAATTGTCCAAATAGGTAAGGTTTTTTCTGAACTTACCGAGAATATTTAATTCTCGGCCGAGAATCGGAAAAATAGGTTTCGACGCCTGATTTCCGCAAGGGAATCAGCGTGTCGCGACCGAGAATTTGGAATTCTCGGTCGCGACACGCGCTATTTTTGCACCATCAGACCTGAATCATCTTCAACATGTAGACAACCCCTTTCATAAACGAAAACTTAAGTTTCTTCAATTCAGAAAGGTATAATTTTATGCCTTTTCACATCAAAACAACACCTCATTTCATCCTAAAATCCTATAAATAAGTCCTAGAGGATCATGGTTCTGTTACATTCTTTCATCTTTGTCAGATCAAATTTCTGATTTTCTTCAAAAACCATTTTTCCCTAAGTTACAGACACCTTGTTTCTTTAGTTCTTTACCATGCCTACTAAACACATAACCTCAAAGAAAAATGTTGCTTCCAGCAACAAACATCCAGACTTATCCAAACGATACGGGGCGCCATTTCCTATCTTCAATCATGATGAAGGAAGGCGCTACTAGAGGCTTCGTTATACATTCTTCGTCGGAATGTTATATATGGATGACTTCTTGAATGATCAACTTGGTATAAGCGATGACATGAGTCGCTATTTGGAACGCTTAGGGTGGACAAAATTCGCCAACATGCAATTTCCAATCATTGGCGATTGGATTCTGGAATTTTCTATACCGTTCGTTTTGTAAACAAACGACGGGTCCGTCTTAGTTTTCGTTGAGATGGCGAAATCTTTACTTTTGGCTATCCAGAGTTGCAGGCCTGGTTTGGTTTTCCCCCGAGGGATACAATCAAACGTCATCCTGACAAAGACATGACATCCACAGACATATGGAGAATGCTTACTGGTTTTTGGTGTTTCAATCCTAGACTCGCCTACAATCATTCATTTCACTCCAACTCTATGCTGTATTTACACAAATTTTTGTGTCACAGTTTGTTCGATCGCACATTTAGTAGTGTGGTCCGTAACACCGATTTATATGTTCTTGGAGATATATTCCAAGGAAATACAGTTGATTCTTCAAAAATTCTGATGGAGGGTCTTGTCGCCGCTTCTCGATCCAAGGATAAAAAGATTGGGTTCAGAAATATAATCTGTGGAATAATTCTCGGTACCAAGGGTACCATTGATGTTCCTTGGAGTGATGATGAATTCTTCCCGACGATAGACTATGAGTTTTTAGAATTTGAAGGACTCGTGAAACGTGTCTTTCGTGCAGGCCCGCATTTTCTTTCTGCACCGGAACGTCAAGCTTTCGTGCAGTTGAAAATTGACCACTATAAGGCCACAGAAATCCCGCTTGATATGGATGATTATATAGAATAGTTTAGGTTTTTCAATTTTATTTTGTAAATATTTTCTTATTTTGTTGTAATTCAATTCTTTATTTTTATATTTTTGTACATATGTGTTCAATTAATGAATCAAATTTTCTATTCATCTTAGTTCATTTATTGCTTTTCTAATAGTTAAATATATTGGTTAGATGACGAATAAAAAAATGCCTAGTATGGTTTCTTAATCAACACATAATCCCACTTCATAAACTTAATTCATTGTGTTCCATACATTAAATTTTCATTCAATTAATTCAATTGATTAAAACATGCATTTAAAATGTATTAATATGAACTTAATATGCACTTAATATGATTCTTTTAACTTGTATCCATAAATGTGCATTAATGTTTCATTAATTCTTCATATGCCATTTATTTTCTCTTTACTATTTCCAATTAATAAGGATAAACCTTTGGTTTTCCTTGAATTTAATGCTATTTATTTTAGTTCTTAAGTGCAGGTACAGTTTATATTAAGTTCAGGACACAATTAATCAACAAAATTGCACAAACCAAGTCAAAAGGCACCTAAACAGCCACTTTTGACCAATTCTCTACCGAGAATTTAAAATTCTCAGTAAGTCCAGCAAAAACAGGCCGAATTCAGATCGATTTATTCTCTGAAATTCGCGTGCCGTGACCGCAGATCCGCATTCTCGGTCGCGACACGCGACCTGTAGGAAGCAATATTCCGGATTTTTGACCTATTTCAAGCCTATTCCTATTCCTATTCTACCTCTACATCTCCCTATTTCACCCTATATAAACCTACTCCTTACACAAACCTCCCATCACCTCAAAATTCACCCAATCACCTATCCTCACCTCTTCCCCATACATTACTTTTACTCTTCCCCAATTATTCTTTACCATCTCTTCTCTCTTCTCAATTCATTACCTCATTTTACATCTCTCACTTCATCTTCAAGCTTTGCTTTTCTCTCTTTTCTTCACTTCTTCTTCTTCTTCTTTACACAACCCTAGCCAACACCATTACCATGCCTAGAAAAAAGCGTGTTGGTCAAAAGCCTCCGGTTACGGAAGCTAATCACCTTCGTATTCGTTGCGGAGCCTATTTCGATATCGAAACGGAGGAGGAAGCCGCTCGATTTCTTCACTTTTCCAATTCCAAGCGCGAGTTTGTGGATATGCACTTCCTTGACTTCGATTCGGTAAGAGCATTAAACTTCTCTACTAGAATTGATGCTTTTATTGAGGCTTTGGGTTGGCAAGAGTTCGTTTCTATGCGTTTTCCCTGTATTCATGAATACGTGGTGGAGTTTTTGGTCACTTTGACCATGAACAAGAAGAAGACATCAATTTCTTTTAGGAATAATGGTGTGACTTACACCATTGATATGAAGCTAAGGGAAATATGTTTGGTTTCCCTACTACTGATTTTTATGACAAGCCTAAGGATTTTGATAATGACTCTATTTGGCAAACTCTTTCGGACCAAGATTATTTTAACTCCAAAAACACTTCAAGCAAGTTGATTAAGGACAATTGTGTGTTCTTCTTTCACAAATATTTGAGTTTTTCCTTGTTTGGTCGTGTTGAGAGCTCTAAGATTCAAGTTCGGGATTTGTTTGTTTTGGATAGTCTGTTTAAGGGTTTGAGGGTTGATAGCATCGACATGCTATTTGACAATTTATTTCGTGCTTCGAGGGCTCATACCAGTCAAGTCCCTCTCGATAATTTTATCACGGCTATTGTTTTGGGAGCACGGGGTGAATTGGCCGATTATGACATGTCCACCTACCAAGGGTATGTTCCAATCTTGGACATTTCGGCACTTGAGCGGGCTCACTTGTTGCTTACTTCGGTTCCTCCTGTTTTTATTACATATGCTTCCCGCATTGCCCATCTTCATGGCACTATAGGTGGAGGAGCTTCTAGTTCTCAATTTGTAGGTACCGAAGGAGGAGGCGAGGCGGAAGGCGAGGAAGATGCACCGCCGGTTCAACCACAACCCCAAGCACCTCAAGAGGATGATCCGGTAGATTTGAGGAGGATTTTGGACCAAATCAATTCCAATAATCGTCAAATGAATTTACGAATTGATGATTTGGTGGAGACCAATATGGTGATGAATGAAAACATCAATACTTTGAGGCGCGAGCATAGGTCTACTCGGCATCGGATGCTTTCATTTTTCCGTCGCTGCAATGTGGAAACTTTACCAACACCTCCGGATTCCCCGCCTAATGCTTAGGTTGTCTCTTTTAATTTTACCTTTTATCTTGTTAAGTTTGGTACACTATTTCTTTTTATTATGTTTCGTACAATTTTTAATTTTATGTTGAATGATTTTTCTTTGCTAAATTTTTATTTTTTCGTATGCTTTGTTTCGCGCTTATTTTTCATGTTATCTCCATATTTGCACCAATGAGGACATGGTCCAATTTAAGTGTGGGAGGAGATATACATACATCATTTTAATTTTTAGTACGAATATTAAATGCAACGAATAATTTTTATGCAACGAATAAGAATAAATAATTTTTAAGCAACATTTATAAATACAACACTTGTTTTATGCAAATGCAACATATATTGCAACACAATGTATTTAAATTTTTATTAACTTAACATTTTCATATGTTTATAAATTAATCATAAGTTAAATTTTTTTTAGGATATGATTATTTTTAGGTTATCTTTATCAATATAAATAATATATTTCTATACGGGTATTATTTTTCAAAAAAAAATTCACAAATCTTCGATACGATTTTAAGTAAAAATTGTCTCGAGTGAATGTATTTAAGTAAACATTCTTTATTTTTAATCTCTATTTTATATCATGAAATTCATGATTCAATAAATCTTATTTTAAATTTTCAATTAGGTTTATAGGCATTAAATTGAACTAACAACTTTTAGCTCGGTTTGATTTCGTCTTACATTAACACCAATTTAAGTTTTTAAGGAAACTTTAGCCATAATACATGTTGAATTTTAAGTCAATATAGGATGAATGTGATAAGATTAACCCAACTACTTATTCATTTAATATATCTCATATATTAGTTTAGGTTTGGGAAAGGAAATTTTGTGCTTTGAAATGCCTTGAGACGAAAGACTCAATAACATGCGTGCTTATATCGTCCTGAATACTTCAATTCAAAAATTGAAAATACAAGACGAATGATATATCGTATTTATACTAAGTTAGTTTGATATTTTGCATATAAATTTGTCATGCGAAGTTAGTTTTTTTTTTCGGCTTAACTAATTTAAAAGGTAATACAAAGATATATGTTTTATCTTCATAACAAGATTAGTTAAAGAATAAATTCAGTGAAATTTTGCTCGGGACTAACAAAAGATTAAGTGTGGAGATTTGTTAAGCCCAAAATTGTAAGGATATTAGACAGTCAAGTTCGAAAGCTGCATTCTAAAGAAATTCCTTTAGTTAAAGTTCTTTGGCAAAACCACTCTAGTAGTGAAGCCACTTGGGAGACTGAATCCGATATGCGAACCAAATATCCCCATTTGTTTGATGTTTCAGGTTAGTATTTTTTTCGTAAATTAAATTCGGGGACCGAATTTCTTTTAGAGGGGAAGAATGTAATGATCCTAGTTTTATCAATTATTGTATATTATTATTATTATTGTTATTAGTATTAGTATTTAATATTATTATTATTTTTATAAAATTACCCACCTTTATTTTATTAACTTTTCTAAAACTACCCACTCCTCACTCAACTAACCCTAAAAGAAAAGAAAATAAACTGCTCTTCTTTTCTTGGTTCAAGAGTCGCCGTCCTCCTTCTCTCCTCCATCAAAATCGTTTTTGCTGCCTTTTGAGTAAAGCTCCTTAAAGTGTTCAGGTTAGCCCTTATTTTATTTGTCTGATTCTTCTATAGAACTCATTATAATTCTACTATTCTATTTCAAAAGCTGTCTTTTCAATTGGGTTTCTCATAAATGTTCTCCTTGTTTTTGCTGCAAAGATGGAAATTTTTTTTTCCTAGACTTAAATGATGTTCCTATGCTAACTTTTGCGTGGCATCTATAAGTTTACTTTTAATCGTTTTCAATTATGATAAATTGTTTTCATTCTAGCACTAGCATAAATAAATAAATAAAACATAAATGAATTGAAAACCCACTTTTGAACCAGGAAGAACAAAGACAAAGGCTACAAAAACTTTTTTATTTATTATTATTTTTGGCAGGTAGCCTTCTCCAGGAAATCAATTGCTTTGTTTGCTTTCTTTGATCAACAAAAATAAAATAAGGATAAAAACAAACAAAAGCCTTTATTCTATATATATGGTTTGTGTGCCATGGAATTAATGGCTTATCTTTTCCTTATTTTACTAGCTTCCCATGAATTAATTATAGTGTTGTGGTTACCTTATTTTCTTTTAACAAAAAAAAAACTCTGTGTTTGGAACTTAACTTCTTCCCTTAGCTCAATTGTCCTTTAATAATTTAGTTGAAATGAGTTTAGAATAATTTATTTGGGTTTCATCATTCGTGATTTAGGAACTCCAGAATTACCCACCGACGTTTAGTTGTCAGGCAGTAGCGATCTTTGACCGGACATTCTTTTCGTATTTCAGGTGAGTGGTAATTATAATACATGACCCTATTTGATTGAAATATCAGACTTTAAACTGTTTATCAAAAATTAGCATTTGACGGTATTTTTCCTTTCATAAAAGCGTATATTTTGAACCTTATTTTTTTCTAAATATCCTTAGTATTAGAACGTATATTCTGGGAACATGCCTTTATATTAATTTGTTTGATTATCAGTTACATTGAAATTTTTAAGAATTTGATTTGATATGATCTGTACTTTCTGATACGCGATTTATCGCAGTTATTACCTTTGTTTTAGAAATCTGATAATTCGTTCAATCAGTTATGATTTTCCGATTTATATATGTATACTATATGTTTTCAAACTGGTACAAGTGCTCGGTATATCTGAATCTGTTATCTGGCCTCTCACCGATCTTCATAACATTAGGTCCTTGCATTTGTCTTTGAGTCAGGTTGTCAGGTTGTCGTCAGTTGTGTCAGCATTAGAATCATGCATAAGATCGGTGAAGGCGATTATCTGTTATCTGTATCTGTTATTGGTAGCGCTGACCATTTATCTGGCCCTGGTGGTGTGCAGTATCACCACTCTGTTACACTGTACCATGTGTTTTAAAGCTTTTGTCTTATTTTCTGATTATACTAATATTTGATATTTTGAAAGGTTTCAGTGTTATGTTTGACAATTGATTGTCAGCATTTTGGAATTGATTATCTTATATTGCCCCTTTAGTTTAACTGATTTTGAAATACTATATTTTGAACTCTATTTGTCATGATTTAAAAGTATCAGCTTGCCTGCCTGTTCCCTTTCTGTTGTGTGCTGTAGCTACTACTCACTGAGGTTTTCGCTCGTATAGACGAAAATCTCATACCACGTTGAATCTTTCTTTTTCAGATTAAGGTCCCTGTTCGTGAGGTAACCCTTGGATCGATGTCGAAGGAGATTGCCTAATAAATTAGCTTTATATTATCTTTGGAGAATTTTGATTATTGAGGGTTAGACTTGCACATTTGATTCTTTTAAGGTTTATTCATGTAATTGAGACGAGTTTGATATTCTGTTAGTAAATTTTGGAATTTCTATTACTTCAGAATTAAGGCTAGCATAGATTAAAGTTAATTTAATTTATGCGCCGGTCATGGCCTGGGTTGGGTCATGACAAAAATATACCTAATATATCATCAATAATTACATCAATATTGCTACGAATTTGTGCTATTTATACCTTTTTAGAATACTTTTACGTTCGAATATGTTTCTTTCTTGCAAGGTACCTAAATATTTGGTAAAATCCAAATAGGAACGAAAAGAGCTTAAAAACAGAATAAAAACCCTACAAAAAGAGTCAAAAACAACGAAGATCAATTACACCTAAACGAGGACAAAGACGAAGTCAGAAACAGAAGAAAATGTCACATTCTCGGTTGAGGAAACAAGATTCTCGGTAGAGAATTTACAAAAGCCGCGATCGAGAATCTCAAATTCTCGGTCGCGACACGCGTTTTTCAGCAGCTCCTTCCCTTCGTTTCAAGACCAAATAAATGCTCCCCCATTCTCGACCGAGAATTAAATATTCTCGGTAAGTGCAGAAATTCCTCCAAATACAATGAACACATGTTTAATTCAAAGAAACGCGTTCGTTCGGGTGGATAAAGACGTCCTTTCACAACGGATACGATCCTTCACAACGGACACGACACTTCAACCACGACTCTTCAACATCTATAAATAAAGAGTTGATGAAGAGTTGGAGAGATATAGAAGAAAGAGATTAGTATAGAATTTATGCAGAAATTCCGAGTCATGTGATTCAGAATTTAGATTTCATTTCTGTAAAAAGCAATATGATGTACACACATTGTTTATTCAATAATAACAAAAACAGTAGTGTTTAGATTTGTTCATATTAGTTTACATTTTGGTAGTAGATAGACCAGTCACTATTCCGAAGATTCAACGAGAAGATTGAGTAGAGAATCTGCCCCTGAGTCTGACAAACTCTAACGAAACCCAAAGAAAGGATTGACAACCCGTTCACTTGCACGCCGTCGAATGTTTTCATGCTCCTTGTTCTCTGTAAACTTGTATCAATTTATATTTCATCTAATAAAGTCCGTTCTATTCGATAGATTTTCATGCAGCACTTTGGTAAAGGATCTGAAGTGGGTTGCCGGTGTTTTCATTAAAACGTAGTTTAATTCAAAATCTTTACAAGAAAACTTTGTTGAACACTTAGACAAATTATTATCTTGAAAGAGTTTTAATTTGGTTAAGGTAGCGATCTAACCCGACCGTAGGAGGATTGACTACAGTTCAAAGCCTAAAAATTAGAGGTTCCGTCATTTATTTCATCGTTATAATTTATACAAAGTGTAAAGTTGTTTTCTTTGCTTAATGCAAACGAATACATTTGTTTACTTTTCTAAAGAACTAAACAATCCTGTTTTGTAAATTCATTCCTAAATCAGAAGTATTTTCTAACATCTTTATACTCTAATCTAATTCTCATTCTAGCAATTTCAAAACCAAATCCGATTTAACGATTTTCCTTATTATAAATCTTAAAAGTATATTTAACCAATTCAAAATAAGTTTTTGTTAAAAAACTTTCCCTGTGGGATCGATATCTTTTATTACTACAAGCGTATACCGTGCACTTACGGAAATCGCTCAACAGAGGGCAACCAACGTCGTGATCGGGCCCACTTCGACTCCCGCTTCGATTCCCTAGACGCTCGCCTCGACGCCTCCGAAGCTCAAAGGCAAGCGGATAGGGCTAGCTTCGAAGCCTTCACCAACGCCTTCTATACCCATTTCAACATCCACGGAAACCCTCCTCCACCTCAACCATAGTTTTCATTTGTTTCGTTATATTTTCTTTTTTCATATTTGTTTCGTTTTAGGTATGTCCGTTGTTATTTTTGTTATCTTTTTATGTTTTTAATGTACTTCCCTTTTTTATTTAATATATTTATGGTTTCCATTTATGTTTCGTGTTTATTTTTCTCAATTTCTGTGCCATAAATAACGTTCACGCCGGGCGTACTCCCTTTTACGCCCCGCGTGATCACCATTTTTCGTGTGTAATCCGCCCAGAAACTCAAACACGCGGGGCGCCCCTCTTACTGCGCCCCGCGTATTTGAGTCTCTGGCCAAAAATGGCTAAAAGTATACCTCCTACGCGGGGCGCCCCCTGGGCACGCCTCGCGTAGGACCAAACCTTCAAAGGGTCTATTTTTAATTTCATGTCTATTTTTGTTTTTGTTTTTGTTTTTCTCTTCTTTTGCGACGTCCTTGGAATAGACGTCATTTTAATAACGTGGAGGGCCGTGCAACCCCGCACTTTTAGTTTGTTTTACACTAACAAAAACAAAAACAATAATAAAATAAAATAAAATAAACAACAAAATAATTAAATTAATTTATTGATTCTTTAATTTTTCCGACACACTACCCTCCCTCGGAAATTATCTAAAAGTTTCGTTATTTGTCCTTAAAATAAAAAAACGGAACACAAAGGATCGGTTTTAGTGAGAAATTTTAGTCTTAATTTTGAAGTTATAGAATTTATGCAAAGCCGAGGTTTATACTAAACAAAAGCATCGAGTCCTAACCCACATGTCATCTCCATAATGAAATTTAAAAAGGCAATAAAAACGGGATGTTTGAGAGTTTAGCGAAGACTCGATAGTACACAATTTAAACCCGAATCTTTTGTGAGATATTTTTGAGCCTAAAAGAGTTCGTACGAGAACTCTAATTCTTTCACAATTTTTCGAGAGCTTTGACTTCACTCGAATCGTAGAGTTTGCACCTAATACCGGGTTATGTACACCTATTTTGGTTAAAATGACAATAGATGATAAAACGAACCCACTTAGTTTAATTCTTTTCTTAATTTATTTTTCTCGTTTTCATCAACCTCTAGGAAACCCCCTTGAGCCTACTAACCGACTTTTCTTGTTAATACTTTTTTTTAACAATTAACCCTTTTTCCTCTTGTTTAAATACCAACAAAATCAATTCTCACCCGAAATAAGCCAATGCCTTGATAAGTAAGCACCATAAGCTTTTGAAATCGTTTTTGTGCCGCTCTCAAAACAAAACGAAAAAGAAAAACACAATAAAGAGCAAAAGGCATTCTCAAGCTCCACCCGAGCAATTTCGAGTCATATCTTACAAACTCACCAAGGCCAAAATAAAATACGGTGCGATCACTAAAATGGTATTTAAACTCGAGTTTCTAAAAATTAACCACTAAAAAGCCACCCACATTACAACCCCCCTCCGGGTTCATTTTTAATATTGTTTAAACCATAACATAGGAGGAAAAACCCGGATGAAAATGCAAACTCAAAGTGATCTCGAGTAAGTGCAAAGAAGAGTGCTAAAACACCGACCCACCAAAGTTTGAGCGTAAGAGTGAAATCCCTTGGTGAGGTACTATCGAGTTCTCAAAAGATAATCGACCCCCGTTAATATTGCCTATTAATTTTGATCATGGAGGTTTCAAACAAGTTTTGGTCACTCGATTGTTTGCGTAGGTACTTACCGAAAACTTTGCATAAAACTTTAACTTTGAAATCATGCACTTGGTAAAACCAACCGACGGTTTGTTTCTTAATAATCTCAATCCATTGTCTTTCGATTTCTTTAATAATCTCAATCCATTGTCTTTCGATTTCTTTTACTTGAGGACAAGTAAAACTTTAAAGTCCGAGGAGGTTTGATAGGGGTATTTTACCCTATCCTTTAGCGTGATTTACGGGTTAATTTTAGAAGAAATAAATAAGTTTAATTGCAAAAATAGAGTGTTTTTAATAAAATAATGAAATAAAAATAAATTCCGTACTTTCGGTTAATTTTCCGTATTTTTTATTAATAAAACGTCAAGGTAACTCGGCTCTCGAGAATTGTATTTCAGGTACGAGCAAGAAGTGAAAATCCACCCATAGACGCGGGGCGCATCATTCCTCACGCGAGGCGTGAAACACTGGATCAGAAATAATTGACTTATCCATAAGCACCACGTGGGATCTAGTCATCAATACGCGCGGCGTGTACCACCATACGCGAGGCGTGGAACATGTGTCAGAAATGATTAGCCTAATCTTGAAAGTCAGGCTGCACGGTCTCCCTGAGTCACCTATCCATACGCGGGACGTACCACCTTACACGCGGGGCGTGTAAGGAAGTTCCTCAATACAAAAAGTTCAGAGACTCATTTACGCGGGGCGTGCTTCAGCTACGCGCGGCGTAAAAGACCTAATTCAAGCAATAAAATCTCAGAAACTCAAACACGCGAGGTGCATCCAAGTCTACGCGGGGCGTGTTTGAGACAACAAGATCTGGAATTGGTCCACATGCAGGAGATTTCTGACGGAATGGGCAAACACGCGGGGCGTTCCACACCCTACGCAAGGCATATTATGGGAATTCTGCACAAAATCATGCTCCTCCATGCTTGCACCTTGTGGAATTACAATTTCACCCCCAGCTTGATGTGTATAAATAAGAGTGACTAGCACTCATTAAACTGAAGGAAATTAGGGCTAAGGTAAAGCAGCGGAAATATAAAATTTTAGCCTATTTCCTTTTAACCATAGAATCCGTTAATCGTTATTTCATATAAAGATGGATAAGAAGGAATACCTTTCGATGAACAATCTACCGTTGTTAAAGAAGCGCCCACAATTCTTCTCCGAGATTCCAACCACAAAGTTTAATACGGTGAGGCTAAGATGAAATCAACCCTTATGAGATGCAACCAAAATAGATTGCCTCTAATTAACCAACACAAGATCAAGGAGAAAGAGGGATGAATAAGATTAATCAATCGATGGAATGTCGTATGAATTCTTGTCCACGAACTTGGGGAATTGAATTCTTTTCTCTCTCTCTCTAAGCAATTTCGAAAATCACAAGTGGGGAGGCTTAGGGCTTGGGTCGAAATTCAATATAGGGAGGGGTATATATATTAGCTTGTATCTAAACCCTAGTTAGATAGGAATAGGTTACTTAATAGGAATCCAATTCGGAAAAGGATTCCTAATTATTATCTCACTATATATCTAATATATTTAGGATAATAATAAATAACCTAATTGGATAATAATAGGAGAATATTAATCTAATTAAAACTCCTAATTAAATTATCTCTTAATTAATTTAATTCATAATCCTAATCAAATTAGGATTAATGGAATAAAATCAATCCCTTACTAATACATACAAATTTCGGCCCCCTCCTTGTATTTGGGCCTTATTGGGCTCAATTGGGCTTCCATCTATTAATCATATCCATCTCTCTTTTGGTTCCAAGTCTTATGTGTGATCCATTAGGTCCTTACTACTTCTGGTCGTATGCAACCTATTAAATTAATTTCTTCAAGAATTATATTTAATCCCTTGCATAACGGAATGATGTACAGAGTATGTTATTGGCAAGTCTGTAATCATTCCCCCAGAGTCCGTTAAGAAGACAGGTTGATTCTGTCGTTAACCCTTCCGTATTAGTTACGGTATAATACGATCCTTTATCAACTACATCCTTGAACTGAATCTTATGACTATGGGTAATGTCAAGTCACATATAGCGAGACGTTCGTTTTACTTGTTATTGGCCGAGTCAACTCAAAAAGATAGGTTAAGTGAAATCTGTATTTCTACTCTTAAGCTATCACCTTGCAAGGGTTTAGAGTCAAGTCTTCCACAAGCGATCCTTGGATGTATCTCCCATTAATTGGGAGTGATAAATGCTCAATCCAATGTATAACTACCCTGAAATTACTTCCTGTGACACCCAACCTTTGCAGTTCACACCCCAGAGTCATCTCTGTTAAGATCGTGGGACCACAGGATCAAAGTCTCACATTCAGTAATTCAGGATGACCAATTAACATTCCTTTGAGTCTGAGGATTAGTTATACCTATTAATACCAATGAGATGAACAGTTGACAAGGATGAATCTACCCATCCTGTTATCTCAAATCGGATCCCCAATCCTAATGAACAACGTTTCATCGGATCTATGTAACTGTCCAGATATCTGTATATATGAAGCTTGTGAGATCAGCTTTCTGTCGGACAGAAGACATTATTACATACAAGTCTCAACAGTGATATATCAATCCTAAACATATCACTTGACTTGGGGTGGTTTTAAGTTTATTAGTTTATTATAAAGTTTTGTCTCACTTCATGCTTGTAAGAACACTTTATAATCACTTTAAACAAACTTACGGATTTCCTTTTATTAGACTTTATTTAGTGCTTAAAAGGGATTGCCTTTATATAGTTATAAAACATATATCTCATTAAAACAAATGATATAAAGAACAATTCATTTACAATAAGTTTGTATCCTGCAACAATTGACTATAGGGCACAAAACCCCAACATACTCCCACTTGGACTAAAGCCAATTGTTTCTAAAACTTATCCCAGTAGAAGTTAAATGACGATCATGTACTTTCTGGGTTAAAGGCTTTGTCAACGGATCTGCAACGTTGTCCTCTGTAGAAGTTAAATGACGATCATGTACTTTCTGAGATGACTAACGTCTGAAAATCCTTGTATTTTCAGATCTCCTTCTCCGTACACTAGAAACATATCTTTAGTTCTTCTCAAGTACTTAAGAATGTTCTTGACGGCAATCCAATGCTCGTCTCCCGGATTCCCTTGGTAACGACTCGTTACAGATAACGCGAACGCTACATCGGGTCTAGTGCATAGCATAGCATACATAATCGAACCGATCGCACTAGCGTACGGGACTACAGCCATGCGTCGTTTGTCATCATCAGTTTTAGGACATTGATGATTGTTTAACTTTACTCCATGTACCATGGGTAAGTTACCTCGTTTCGATTCAAGCATGCTAAACCGATTTAGCACCTTTTCAATGTATGTAGCCTGTGAAAGACCAAGCAGTCTACGTGATCTATCCCTGTAGATCTTTATACCAAGTATATAGGCTGCTTCATCGAGGTCTTTCATTGAGAAGTTACCGGATAACCATACTTTCACTGACTGTAATAGAGCAATGTCATTTCCCATTAACAGTATATCGTCCACATATAGTATGAGAAATGCTATAGAGCTCCCACTTGCTTTCTTGTAAATGCAAGCTTCTTCGCAATTTTGTTCGAAACCAAATTGTTTTATGGTTTCGTCAAAACGCTTGTTCCAACTTCTAGATGCTTGCTTGAGTCCATAAATGGATCTCTGAAGTTTGCAAACTTTATTTGCATCCTTTGATATGAAACCTTCAGGTTGCATCATGTATACATCCTCAAGCAGGTTTCCGTTTAGGAAAGCTGTTTTCACATCCATTTGCCAAATCTCATAATCAAAATGAGCTGCAATTGCAAGCATGATTATGATTGATTTGGACATAGCAACGGGAGAGAAGGTTTCGTCATAATCAACACCTTGTTTTTGACGATATCCTTTCGCTACCAACCTAGCCTTGTAGGTGCTAACCTTTCCATCCATGTCAGTCTTCTTTTTGAAGATCCATCTGCACCCAATGGGTTTTATCCCTTCGGGTGGATCAACCAAAGTCCAAACTTGGTTAGTGTACATGGAATCCATTTCAGAATCCATGGCCTCAAGCCATGCTTTAGAATCTGGACTAGTAAGATCCTCTTCGTAGTTTTCGGGTTCGTCGTCTAATACGGGAACCTCGTCATCATCTCCCACTAGAAAACCATATCTAACTGGGAGTTCACGAACTCTTCGTGATCTACGAATAGGTGCCACTGGAGTCTCATCTAATGGGACTTCTTCGGGTACCTCGACCGCCTCCGTTGTTTCAGTCGGTGTTTCTTCCTCTTAAACTTCATCGAGTTTAATCACGCTTCCCTTTTGTGTTTCTTCGAAAAACTCTTTCTCTAAGAAGGTTGCGTGTTTGGATACGATCACTTTCTGATCATTTGGATGATAGAAGTAATATCCCATAGTTTCCTTAGGGTATCCAATGAAGAAACATTTATCAGATTTAAAATCTAATTTGTCGGACGCAACGCGTTTGACATATGCTGAACAACCCCATACTCTCATGAAAGAGAACACGGGTTTCCTACCAACGAACAATTCATATGGCGTGGAACTAGCGGATTTAGTCGGTACTCGATTTAGGGTGAAAAGGGCAGTTTCTAAGGCATAGCCCCAGAACGTCTTTGGAAGTAAGGCCATGCTCATCATGGATCGTACCATATCTAATAGGGTACGGTTTCTCCTCTCGGATACACCATTGTGTTGTGGCGTATAGGGAGGTGTCCATTGTGAGCATATCCCACATTCAGTTAGATAATTCAGAAAATCATCAGAAAGATATTCGCCACCTCGATCAGATCGAAGTGTTTTTATTTTCTTTCCTAATTGATTTTCCACTTCATTCTTGAAGCATTTGAACTTGTCAAAAGCTTCTGATTTGTGCCTCAACAAGTAGATATAACCATAGCGAGTATGGTCATCTATGAAGCTAATGAAGTATCTGAATCCTCCTCTTGCTTGGACTGACATAGGACCACATACATCTGAATGAATGAGTCCTAGAGTGTCTGATACACGCTCACCTTTATTGCTAAAGGGTGTCTTTGTCATTTTACCTTTTAAACATGATTCGCATGTTTCCAATGATTCAGAATCGATTGGATCTATAAGCCCATCTGAATGTAGCTTTAGCATGCGTCTCTTGTTTATATGGCCTAAACGACAGTGCCACAAGTAAGTTGAATTATCTAGCTTATGTCTTTTGGTATCAATTGCAAAAACATGAGTTTTATCATCTAACACATAAATCCCATTTTGTGATATTCCTGAAAAATAAAAGATCGAATCTTTATAAAAAATTGCAACTATTGTTCTTTATTGAAAAATGAAAACCGTCGTCAACGAGACGGCTAATAGAAATAATGTTACGAGACATCTCAGGAACGTATAAACAATTCCTTAATTCTATTACAAACCCAGAGGGCAAAAGTAAAACATAATCTCCAATTGCGAGGGCGGCAACTCTTGCTCCATTTCCCACTCGCAAGTTTATGCTTCCTTTCTTTAGTTCCTTAGTCTGTTTTAGCTCCTGCATATTTGTACAAATATGAGATCCACATCCGGTATCAAGTACCCAAGATTCAGACAATGAAACCGTATTTATTTCAATATAGAACATACCAGACGTAGAAGCACCGCCTTTTCCCTTCTTGAGGGTGGCTAGATACTCCTTGCAGTTTCTCTTCCAATGTCCGTCTTTACCACAGAAGTGGCACTCTCCTTTGGGCTTCTTAACTTCCTTTCCCTTGGACACATCTTTCTTACCTTTCTTGGGATGTTTAGAATTGGGAAAGTTCCCTTTTCTTTTCTTCGATCCCTCGATTACAAGAGCCGGTATGGCCTTGTCTTTCTTCATATTGGGCTCAACTGATTTGAGCATGTTTGCAAGCTCTTCAAGAGAGGTTTGCAAGTCATTCATTTGGTAGTTCATGATGAACTGTGAATAACTCTCTGGGAGGGACTGAAGAACCAAGTCGGTACCTAATTCGTTGTCCATCACAAATCCAATACTAGAAAGTTTGGTAATATAGCCTATCATCTTGACACAATGTGTCATGACAGATGTGCCCTCTTGCATCCTGCAATGATATAACAATTTTGATATCTCGTAGCGTTCGCACCTGGTTTGTTTCCCAAACAATTCCTTTAGGTGCATGATGATGGAATAGGCATTCATCTCCTCATGTTGCCTTTGTAATTCCGACGTCATCGATGCAAGTATGATGCAAGCGGCATGATCATCATCAGCCTTGTGCTTCTGATAAGCATCAATTTCCTCGATGGGAGCATCATCTTCAGGGACAGGGGGTATCGATGTATCAAGTACATACCCAATTTTCTCGAACTTCAAAACAATTTTGAGGTTACGAAACCAGTCGGTGAAGTTTGAACCATTCAATTTGTTATCGGTAAGGATGTTTTGCAGATTGGTTTTAGTCATGATTTTAAGAGTGTGTGTTTAAACAAAACCTGAGAATGAGAAAGAGTAAACGTATGTCATTCATTTGCTTTAAAGTTTAACAATCTAAAATTATAGGCCTTTTAATTTATTTCAAATTGCTCCCACTATTTTGCCAAATTAATAACCCTCCATATTAATTCGAAGAATTTCACAAATCCTTTAGTGAGCTAGGATCCTAACTCCTGAGATTTCGCCTTGAGTTTACTCAACAAGCTAGTCTCATTCATCAGGTAGATTCATATAATCAATCACATCTCTAATGTGATTCCTAGGTTATTGCGTTACTAACCACATTAGTAACTAATATGCTATTCATATTAATCCCAACCGTTTTGCCCATTAGTTTATGACAACATGAGTTTACTCATCCAATTATCATAATCTAATTTAAGTATTACCCCATATTCATGAAAAATGATTTTCGATAATTCAGGTGTTACCATAAGACCCCGAGCTTGAGTTTACTCAACAACCCAAAGGCTCCCAGTACTGCCGGCTGAATTATAATATTAGGGAGGGGCAACCGATTTTAATAACTTACTTATTTACTTAACTTTTTAATGAGGGATTTTATTTAAGTCTCATAATCTAACTTAGTCTTGATTTGCTTTAGCATACATCAGACATACATACATTCACATACATTGGCGTTATGGACACATCATCTAAATTATTCCGTCGAGCCAGAGACGGAATAAAAGGCCAAACCTAAGGAAATACTAACTATTACATATTTCTCTTTAGGTCCTCCGTCTTCTCCTTGGCGCCTTGAAATTACATTTTAATTTCTATACTACTATAAGAAAACTTCAATTGAATTGAAGGGAATCAGATGAGAGGAGAAATTACAATAGATAATAGAAAGGCAGGACGCGCAGGCCCTATTTCAAAAATACCAAAAGACTAAAAGATGGTCCAAATATGTCCATAACTCCAAACATGCATAGACTCAATTAAATAAATTTAATTGGTTGATTACATATCCGGCTTATGTAATATTTAGGTTAATCACATTAACTCGTCAAATTAACTTTCATCCAATTTTACTTCTAATCGTTTTGTATCTTTATATTAATCCTTAGATTAATATAACCATATAAAACGTTGATTATGCTCGTCCCATTTATTTTGATTTTAATTCATTTAACACTTTGATTTACATATTGGTAAAAACAAACATTTAAACGAATTATTCATTCGATAATCAAAACAGAAAACTATTAATTTCTGAAACATATATATACATTTAATATAAAACGATTTTAAACCTATTTTAAAATCAAGTGGGTATCGGGCCGGGCCCGAGGGCGGGCTGCTGCCGATTGGCAGCAGCCCTTAGGGCACGCGGGGCGCTGCCGCCTTGCGGCAGCGGCGCCCCTGCGCCGCACGCGGCTGCTGCCGCGAGGCAACAGCCGCGTGACAGCGGCCAGTCGCGCCGTGAGGCGCGACTCGGGCTGCTGTCATATTTTTTTTTATTAAATATATATATATATATATATTTATATATATATCAGTACTAAAACAATTTTAAAACGGTTTTCAGAAATAGGATAATCTACAATAGATTTCCGTTTTATCATTTAGAATTAATAAAACTAATTTTATCAACCTAACTATAAAACTAATAGATTTTGTTATAATGATTATCAACCGAAATAATTAGGAACATAAGCATAATCAGTTTTAATTAACAATTAATCAAAACTTTATTTATCTTTAGAATTAATTAATCAATACTATTTGTCAATTAATCCTAACCATAAATATTTATTCAATCCTATTGAAAACATATATGAAATAACGGATTTAACGATGGCTCTGATACCACTGAAGGAAATTAGGGCTAAGGTAAAGCAGCGGAAATATAAAATTTTAGCCTATTTCCTTTTAACCATAGAATCAGTTAATCGTTATTTCATATAAAGAGGGATAAGAAGGAATACCTTTCGATGAACAATCTACCGTTGTTAAAGAAGCGCCAACAATTCTTCTCCGAGATTCCAACCACAAAGTTTAATACGGTGAGACTAAGATGAAATCAACCCTTATGAGATGCAACCAAAATAGATTGCCTCTAATTAACCAACACAAGATCAAGGAGAAAGAGGGATGAATAAGATTAATCAATCGATGGAATGTCGTATGAATTCTTGTCCACGAACTTGGGGAATTGAATTCTTTTCTCTCTCTCTCTAAGCAATTTCGAAAATCACAAGTGTGGAGGCTTAGGGCTTGGGTCGAAATTCACTATAGGGAGGGGTATATATATTAGCTTGTATCTAAACCCTAGTTAGATAGGAATATGTTACTTAATAGGAATCCAATTCGGAAAAGGATTCCTAATTATTATCTCACTATATATCTAATATATTTAGGATAATAATAAATAACCTAATTGGATAATAATAGGAGAATATTAATCTAATTAAAACTCCTAATTAAATTATCTCTTAATTAATTTAATTTATAATCCTAATCAAATTACGATTAATGGAATAAAATCAATCCCTTACTAATACATACAAATTTCGGCCCCCTCCTTGTATTTGGGCCTTACTGGGCTCAATTGGGCTTCCATCTATTAATCATATCCATCTCTCTTTTGGTTCTAAGTCTTATGTGTGATCCATTAGGTCCTTACTACTTCTGGCCGTATGCAACCTATTAAATTAATTTCTTCAAGAATTATATTTAATCCTTTGCATAACGGAATGATGTACAGAGTATGTTATTGGCAAGTCTGTAATCATTCCCCCAGAGTCCGTTAAGAAGACAGGTTGATTCTGTCGTTAACCCTTCCGTATTAGTTACGGTATAATACGATCCTTTATCAACTACATCCTTAAACTGAATCTTATGACTATGGGTAATGTCAAGTCACATATAGCGAGACGTTCATTTTACTTGTTATTGGCCGAGTCAACTCAAAAAGATAGGTTAAGTGAAATCTGTATTTCTACTCTTAAGCTATCACCTTGCAAGGGTTTAGAGTCAAGTCTTCCACAAGCGATCCTTGGATGTATCTCCCATTAATCGGGAGTGATAAATGCTCAATCCAATGTATAACTACCCTAAAATTACTTCCTGTGACACCCAACCTTTGCAGTTCACACCCCAGAGTCATCTCTGTTAAGGATCGTGGGACCACAGGATCAAAGTCTCACATTCAGTAATTCAGGATGACCAATTAACATTCCTTTGAGTCTGAGGATTAGTTATACCTATTAATACCAATGAGATGAACAGTTGACAAGGATGAATCTACCCATCCTGTTATCTCAAATCGGATCCCCAATCCTAATGAACAACGTTTCATCGGATCTATGTAACTATCCAAATATCTGTATATATGAAGCTTGTGAGATCAGCTTTCTGTCGGACAGAAGACATTGTTACATACAAGTCTCAACAGTGATATATCAATCCTAAACATATCACTTGACTTGGGGTGGTTTTAAGTTTATTAGTTTATTATAAAGTTTTGTCTCACTTCATGCTTGTATGAACACTTTATAATCACTTTAAACAAACTTACGGATTTCCTTTTATTAGACTTTATTTAGTGCTTAAAAGGGATTGCCTTTATATAGTTATAAAACATATATCTCATTAAAACAAATGATATAAAGAACAATTCATTTACAATAAGTTTGTATCCTGCAACAATTGACTATAGGACACAAAACCCCAACATAAACACACCTTGTAACATATACATTCTTGAGATTAAACTCTTGTCATTGAAGTTTTAGATTTTGTTTTTAGGCTTTATATAGCCAAACTCTTCCACCTTGAGAGCTTGTTCGTTGATTCCGGCATTCCCTCAAAGTTCCGCTCCATCTCCGTGCACCAAGCTCAAAAGCTCCACCATCCAAGTCCCAAGAGACGGCTTTGAGTCCGGTTAGCTATTTCCGAGGGTGGATTCTTCCCTTTACACTTGCTAATTAGCTTGTACTCATCCTATGTACTAGGCTTGGTTGTAATTCATATTTACATTCTCCATATTTATAATTTATGATTCATAATCTTCTTTTCTATATATGTGTTGACGTTTGTTACTTGTTTTGATATTCGTAATTGATTATTGTGTAGGAGAACGCGATTTCCGACGCCATTCGGGCTATCTTTAGGGATTGATATAGGTGTTGCCTTACCGGAAGTGACGCTCCGGAAACCATAGGAATTGACAAGCCACGGAACTTATGGGCCCTAATTTCTGGTCCCCAGCATTAGACACGCCTTGACTAGGAACCACGTAGTCTAAGTACTTCACGGGTCGGTCACACTACACGTAGTCGTCATTGCAAGAACAAACCATCAATCGTATAAACACTAGAATCCGTTATTTGTCATATTTATAACTTATCGCATCCACATCATTTCATAGAGTTTCGTTATATAAATTCGCCTCACTCGTAGTTAGGAGTAGTTTGTAGTTGGTCCTCATATCAACCTCAAAGTATTCACCGCTTAAATAACGTATAAAATCGAGTCGTTTAATACTTGCAGTTATAAATCCCGTGGATTCGATACCCGGTCTTAACCGGATTATTACTTGATACGACGGGGTACACTTGCCCCTAAGTAGTGACGTCTAGTCAAGATAGAGCATTTAGAAAGATCACATCCATACCCATAGCACATTCACATCACGATACATTCATAAACCGCTATACTAGACGGCACCCCATCAGTACTCTGCTGGAAGGATACTTCTCCTCCAAGTTCTTACCAATAGGGGATCATTACTGTTGGTGTTTATTTACTGCTTTTCCATCAACCCCTTATTACTAAACCGTCATGGACTCTTTCCTTTCCTATTCTACCCTTATACACATGTTTTGCCAAAAACCCTATTCATGGGATTTTAGTCTTTTCTCTTCTTATTTGGGAGAGTATTTAAACTCTCTTCTTTGTAATGTTTAGGAACTTTTGATGAATTAAAACTAAAGAGCCTCCATTGGAGCTTGGATTTTCAACCATTGGGTTTACTCAGCCTTCTAGTTTGAGTTAGAGAAGATTGCACTCTTTGTTGGTTTACGATTAAAACCTCTAGTCGATTTCAATCTACATCAGATATAAGATAACACAATTATTTATTCACAAGCTAGCATAGCTCCTTCTCGACAGACTCTTTTCTTTACACGCGATGGAATGTAGTTTAATTGATGTCTTTCACATTTTCCAGGAAGGTGTGAGCAGGGCAAAAATACTTCGATCAACGGGTTCACCCCCGTAGAGGAACCCCAACAAAGCTTTCATTTTAGTTTGAATATTTCGACCGATCTTCGGGATCATCCGTTTTATTATATTGTGCGTAGTTCGATTTTAGCATGACAAACTTCCACTTTCGAAGAGTAACGAAAGTCGTCAAAAAAGCTAGAAAATTATGATAAATATTCAAATATTCTCAAAATATATTTATCAATAAGTTTTTTAGAATACAAATTCCATTTTTCATAATACAAGGTTAATAATAGCTAAAAAATTATGATTTACCTAAATATTCTCAAAATATATTCCAAAGTCATGAATATTTATTTTAATATTCATGGAATTCTTGGGAATAAAATATGATTTTTTATCAATAAAAATTCTATTTTTCATAATAAAAAGCAAGTAAGAAGCTTGAAAATTATGATAAATGCCTAGATATTTCCAAAAGATATTCCAATATGAATAATATTCATTTTAATATTCTTACAACCCTTAAGAATAAAATAGAATCTTTAACAATAAAAAATCGACTTTTCATAATAAAAAGCAATTAAAATGCTATACAAATTATTATAAATGCTTAAATATTTTCAAAATATATTTCAGAGTGATGAATATTCATTTTCATATTCCTGAATTTTGAGAATAAAATAGAATTTTTATGAAAGAAAATTCAAATTTTCACAATAAAAAGGTATTAAAATTCTAAAAAATTATGATAAATGTCTAAATATTCTCAAAATATATTCCAAAGTGATGAATATTCATGGAATTCTTGAAAATAATAAAATTAATGCCTAAATAATAAAAAATTCTATTTTTCATAATAAAAATCTAATAAAAATAAAAAAATTCTCAAAAATTAGGATAAATGTCTAAATATTCTCAAAATATATTCCAAAATGGTGAATATTCATTTTAATTGAAAGCAGGCAGCTGACAGGGGTGAACCAAGGACATCCCAACTAGATTGGCACCAATGAATATTCATTTTAATATTCATGAAATCCTTGAGAATAATATAAGATTTTTTTATCAATGAAAATTCTATTTTTAATAATTAAATAGCTATTAAAATGCTAGAAAATTAAAATAAATGTCTAAATATTCTCAAAATATATTCTAAATCAATTGATATTAATTTTAACATTCACGGAATCCTTGAGAATAAAATATATTTTTATCAATAAAAATTCTATTTTCATAATAAAATGTTAATAAAAAGCTAATAAATTCCAAAAGTGATGATTATTCATTTTAATATTCCTAAATCCTTTAGAATAAAATAAGATTTTTATCAATGAAAATTCTATTTTTAATAATAATAAATGTCTATCTATATGTGGTGAAACTCTTAGCCTGTTGGTTGAGAGCTTACCTATGACTGTTGATGTCATGGGTTCGAATCACATCAGGGTGGGGTGTGTTAGGGGGTTTTTCTTTGTCTTTAATGTAATTTTCCTTTGTTTAATGTAAGTGCATTACGCACAACTTTTAAAAAAAAAATAATAAATGACTACACATTCTCAAATATATTACAAAGTGATGAATATTCATTTTAATATTCCTAAAATTCTTCAAAACAAAATAGGATTTTTATAAAAAATAATAATTCCATTTTTCATAATAAAAGCCAAAAAATTTATAATAAATACTTAAATATTCCCACAATATAATTTAATAAAAATAATCTTCATTTTTTATATCGTGGATATAATTCTAAAAAAAATGTTAATAAAAATTCTAAGAAAATTCGATAAAATTCTAAAAATGTTAAAAAAAATACTAAATAATTATTTTTCAAACTCAAAACTTATTTTAAGACAATTTTTGTTTAAAAGTAGATTTTTGACTTAATTTTAGTATAAAAATAATTTAAATAATGACAAAAAAAAACTAAAAATCTCCTCATAAATACCCAAAAATAAAGTATGACAACTTTATTCTTGAAGAAGAATAGAGTCGTGGCGGCTCTGTTTCCTTACGAATAGAGCCACCCGTCAAACAGAGTACGAGCGATCCTATATTTTGATAAAAATAACTTAAAAAATTCATATAAAATCTAAAATAAATCATTTTAACCTAGAATCAACTCTTAAAATTTACAAATAAACTCAAATAATTAAAAATGAAAAAAAAGTCACTTTGTTTTTCGGAAATTACTTTTGAAGTGTGCTTCCATCACGATATAAATTTAATCCACCTATCCCTTCCCGACTCCTATTGGATCCAAGCAAAGGTAAAAATAGGCTGGGTTCTTAATTATTAATTGATCAAAATCCGAATAGTGAAAATAAAACATAGAAAAATACTACTATATCTCTCTATTGTCTCTTTTTATCTATCTAAAAATTGTTTTAAAAAAAATAAAAAAGGATTTTTAGAATTAAAACTATATTTTCTCTCTAATTTGGGATTGTGAATTTATCGCTTATTTATAGGAAACAATTCCTTAGAAATAAAAAATGCTCCGAAATTGGCAAATAGAGCCGTCGGGTCGAATAGAGTCGGGCAGCTTTATTTGCTGTCCGGATCTCGGTATGATTTTTAACCATCGCGATGTGCATCTAAATGACAATCTTTGCGTCAGTCGGCTTGGGTATATTTTGAAAATTAGACCATCGCGTCTGTTTTTTGTCAAAAATGGAGCGGCGAGCACGAAATAGCTCCATAGAGGTGAAAAAAAAATAGGGAAATGCAGTGTTTCAGGACTTCTCAAAAAAAAAATTAGTGAAAATCCAGAAAAAAATATACTGCCAAGATATGAAGCGATATGAAGTGATATCTTTTCAAAATAAAATATATAAAGTATTGATATGACATTGGGATAGATTCTGAGGATGGAATTTTTCTAGGAACATGGATTTTGGTCCGTTTGATTAAATCGATCGCTACGGTCATAGAAACCAAACGAAAATTTGTGTTCATAGGCTGCCCCTCGCTCAGCGGGGACGCGTAATGCGAGCCTTGGCGCAACGGTAAAACGTTGTTGCCGTGTGACCAGAGGTCACGGGTTCGAGTCTTAGGAGCGGCCTCTTGCCAATTAAATTGGCAAGGGAAGGCTTGCCCCCAATACACCCTTGTGGTGGGACCCCTCTCCGGACCCTCGCTCAGCGGGGACGCGTAATGCGACCGGGCCGCCTTTTTTTTTTTTTTACGCTGCCCCTCGCTGGACCTAGTTCAGACTCATAGAAGATTTTTGGTCTTCACTTTGGACCGAGGGAATGAGCCTTTTGAAGTGTAGGCTCCTTTCATTCTCTATTGTTCAATCTTTGCCTGATTTCTTTTACCTTCCTATTGTTCAAAACTTCCCCTCTTTGTTTATTCATGTTTCATATTTTTTTCTTTATTTTTCATTCTCTAGTAAAAAAAATTATTTTCACAATCAAAAGAAATTATTTGAGTTCTTTGTTCTCTTATCTTCTGGGTTTTTATTTTTATAATGAGCATAAATTATTTGATTTTTTTCTTCTATTATCTTCTGGATTCCTACTTTTTATTCAAATTATCAATTATATCATTCTATATATCAACTTATTGAAATTTTTAAACAATACATGTATATTGTTAAAAGAATATAAATAGTTTTATTTTTGAAATTCTAAAGGAAATACAGAATAACATAAAAATAATTAAAATCTAATTTACCACACTAGGTAAAATTTATTTACCAACTCTAGTAAATCATTTGCGGTACTCACATAAAATTAATTAAAATCTAAAATTTTATTAAATTGGAGTCTAAAAAATCTAATTTAATTAACAATAAATATTGATTATCATACTTTTATTCTCAAAATGTAAATATTAATCAAAATATCTTTTATATTATTGTATCAATAATAGTGAGTAATGATATAACACAACACAACTAATTTTTGACAAGCTAACATAGCTCCTTCCCGATTGGCTTTTCTATTTGCACGTGATGGAATGTAATTTAATTGGTATCTCTCATATTTTCCAAGAAGGGAATATAAAATGGAGGATGCTTTGACTAAATTTGCAGTATGTTGCCTGAGACCATTGGTGGATTTCTTTTCCGAACTTGTGTTCATCTTATGTGTTTTTTTGGATAGAAATTGGGACGAGACAGAACTTGGACAGGGTGAGCACCCATAGCCCAAGAACTGACAAACCCACAATATATAAATAAAAGAAAAGTGAGTATTTGAACAAGAGAAGAGGAAGGAGAACAAACAAAAGAAGGGGGAAGGAGAAAAGATAGGAAAAGTCAAGAAAAACGCAATTGTGAAATATTACAAATGTCATCATTGATAAACTTGTGGCAAAAAGCAGGAGCTGGAGCCCACCAATTGATCACGGAGGAAGAGACACCAAACTTTGCCAGTGCATCAGCAACTCTATTTCCTTCCCTAAAGATGTGTGAAAAGATAATGTTCATCCTAGAGCAAATGATGAGACAATGCAACCACTCTTGCCGAATACTCTAAGGGACATCCATAGAGCGGTGTCTAAGCAGATTAACTACGTACATTGAGTCTGACTCAACCCAAAGCTGATGCCAATTTTTCTCCCAAGCAAGTTCAATTGCAAAAATAGCGGCTCTTAATTCATCCATATAAGCAAAAGAAGGAGGGGTAGAAAAAGAAAAACAACCTTTGGGAAAACCACGATAGTTGCGAAAAATGCAATTCGCTCCCGCGTCGCCAGGAGTGCCAAAATCAGAGCCGTCCACATTGACTTTAACCCAGGCCGGAGGAGGTTTAAGCCAATGGACCGGAATAATGTTGGGAGCAGGAGGCGGCCTAGGCGAAGCCGGCGGGATAAGATAGCAGCATCTCTCCGAGAAGAGCAAAAACCTTTAGAAGTGGCCAAGGACTCCGGAATCATTCGAAAGAGGGTGATCTTTGAGTGTTGAATAGAAGGAGAAACTTCCTTAAAGATTGCTTCATTCCTGCAATGCCATATTAACCAGATGCAAGTGACAGCGGCAACACGCCAGATCATCGACACCTGTGAGCTAAAATGAATGCTACGAAGAGTACTGAAGAAGTGGATGAATTGGGAATAACGAGGTAAAGAGCAGTCAAAATGAGTCTCAATGGCCCTCCAAAGAGAATCTGCAAAAGAACAGCTAATGAATAAGTGGTTAATGGACTCAACATCCCTATCACATAGAGCACAACGAGAGGCAATGGAGAATCCAAGATGCTGCAAGAGGTCATGAGTTGGAACCCGTCCATGCAAAATTCTCCAGAAAGTGAAGGAACGAGAAGGGGGAGTGTGAGCATTCCAAACAAATTTATACCAGTCCACCGAGGAGGAACTAGGACTGAGAACCGAATAGTACTCTTTGGCAGAGAAAATACCCTTCGTAGAAGGCTGCCAAGCGCAAAAATCAACATCATCTCTACCCCGGTGAATAGATCGAATACTGTCTTGAATAGCCGAAGGTAGAGTACCTAAGCCAAGCCACTCCAAATTTACCAAAAAATCATCAACAGAGTTATAGCAAGAACGCTTATCCTGATGATCAAGACCCAATCTGTCTGCCACCGATGGTACGATCCACCTATCTGTCTAGAAATTAAGCAATGAAGACTGGCCAATCCACCAAAAGGTCTGGTCCCAAATGGAAGAATAAACAAACTTACAAGAGGACCAAATCGAGGAAGGAGCAATGGTAGCTTTAGGCAAACCAGAGACAGCCATAAATCTAGACTTCATCAGAGAAACAGCAAGACTGGTGCCTTGAATCAACTCCCAACACATCTTACCCAAGAGAGCTTGGTTAAAGATCCTAAAGTCCTTAATGCCCAAACCTCCACCTTCCAAACTTTTGCAACACGTCTGCCAGGGAACCGTGATTAGCTTTCTCTGATCAATACAACCCGTCCAAAGGAACTTCCTAACACTTCTATTGAGCTTATTCAACAATCCCACTGGCCACTTATAGATCAAGAATGAGCGAACCAGAGAACCAGTAATAGCAGACTTAATAAGAGTTAAACGCCCTGCAAAGGAGAGAGAGCTACCTTTCCACTTGCTAAATTGAGAGAGAAATTTGTCAGTAAGACTGCTAAGATGACGAGCCCTTGGAGCTCATTTGAATAGAGGGACTCCTAAGTAACTGAAAGGGAGAGACTCCAAATGGATGTCAAGACAGTGAGCAAGACGAACCCTCCTCAAAGGACTCACCTGAGAACCAAAAAAGATAGCAGATTTGTCCCAACTAACCTACTGACCGGAGATCTGTCCATAGAGCAGGAAGAAATCCTTGAGTGCATGCAAGTTGCTCAAGGATGCCACTCCAAAAAGGAGCATGTCATCAGCAAAAAGAAGATAAGAGGGAAAAGAATTTCCTCCAGAATAATACATGGGAGAATAAGTACCCTCACTCACCATCTTAGCAAGCCAACGAGAGAAAAAATCCTCAGCAATGTCAAACAGAAGAGGAGAGAGGGGTCCCCTTGTCTAACCCCTCTGGAACAAGAAAAGTAACCCTTTGGAGAACCATTAATCATCACAGAAATACGAGAAGATGACAAAATGTTTAGGATCCAATCCCTGAAAGTGAGAGAAAAACCAAAGGAATCCAACACAGCTAATAGGAAGTTCCAATCTAAAGTATCAACAGCCTTATGAATATCAATTTTTAAGGCCATGTGTCCACCAAAATGTTTTCTGTCAAGCATATTAACTCCCTCTGAAGCTAAGGCAATGCACTGATGAATGCTTCTACCTTTAAAGAAACCATACTGGTTGGGAGAGACAATCCTTGCAGCAATATCTGCAAGGCGATCTGCAAGAATTTTTTAGATGATTTTAAAACCAAAGTTACTCATCACAATTAGGCGAAAGTTCTCAATTCTGTCAGCTTCAGCAACTTTAGGAATTAAAGCCATAATACTAGAGTTTAAACCAGACAGGATGCAACCATGATCAAAGAAAGCCTGAACCATATTGCAAACATGCTTCCCTATGATATCCCAAAAGAAACGATAAAAAATTCCCCCAAAACCATCAGGGCCAGAAGCACTATCAGGATCCATGGAAAAGACCGTGTCTTTAATGTTTCAATGGAAGGTTTAGAAGTTAATTCCTCATTTTCCAAAGAAGTTACTAAGTTAGGAATTACCTCATTAATTGGAGAAAGATCAATATGTTCTCTAGAACTACGGAAGAGATTAGAGAAATACTCAATTACATGATCAGATAATCTAACCGTGTCAGAAGTGGGACCCTCATCTCTGATCCTCAAATGATTAATGACGGCCCATGTTTTTCTAACTCTAGCAGCCCTTTGGAAAAAAACTAGTGTTCCGATCCCCCTCTTTAAGCCACTTAACACGACTTTGCTCTCTATACATCATCTCTTGCCGAAGAAGCTGTAAATCAAGGTTGGACCAGGCAGCAGAAGCAGCACTACTCAGCTCTGGAGAATCTCCTTGTTCTGAAATTTGCTTTTGAATATCTGCAGGATGAACTTCAGCCAGGTGGATATTAGAATCAACTCTGTCAAACACGTTTTTATTCCAATCCCTGAGAATAGGCCTAAGAGTGCGAAGTTTATGACATAATAGTTGTGCAGGAGGGAGAGAGATGTGGGATGTTGACCAGTGGTTAGCAATTACCCCCTTTAAGGAATCATTAGTGGTCCACATGGCATGGAATCTAAATCTAGCCATCCTAGGTTCCCCAATTCTACAATGAAGGAGCATCGGGCAATGATCAAAACTGTACCTTGCCAAAGCTGTGCAAGAGATAGATTCCCAAGAATCTAAAAAGCCCTCAGACACCAAAGCTCTATCCAGACGACATTCAACATGAGCCGCCCCATGCCGACCATTGGACCAAGTAAACCTCTGACCCAAAGTATCAATATCAATAAGATCACAATCATCAATAAAATTCCTGAATTCCCTACAGGATGTAGCAGCAGGAGGGGAACCAAGCTTTTCATGAGAGCCCGTAATAGCATTGAAATCCCCAAAAACCAACCAATTATTATGTGGAAAGGCACAACTATAGAAAGAAGACCACAACTCCCTTCTATCTGAAGCCAGGTTACTACCATAAACAAAAGAAAGCAGAAAAGACTTACCACCCATCTGGTGTTGAACAGTAACATGCTGGACATGAGAAGTGTCACGTCCGTGTCCTTAATTTTTTATTTATTATACCCCGAACCCTAAATTATATTATATTCGTTTTAGGATTAGTCGATTAATTGAGTGTTACGGGTATAGTTTTGAGGATAATTGCACATTTTTATAACAATTATAAGTTTAGGGTAAGTTTTAAAAAAATTAGATTTTTAGAGGACCAAAGTGAATAATTATCCACTCAAATCAAGGCCTATATATAGGATAAATTCAGAATTATTGATCATTTTGATCAAAAAACTACCTTCTACATTGTTCTTCCTCCATTTTCTCTCCTTTCTCCTCCACCTTCAACCACCACCAAAAACATGGCAGCTCCACCATTTTGGGTGTTGCCAGAGATCTAACCGTCGAAATCACCTCAAATTTTAACTGCAGACTCTAGACAAATAGAAGAAACTTCTAACCGAAGGGATTTTGATTTAGAGTAGTGTACAAAGAATACGGGTTAGGCAGATTTGGGATAGATTTAGGGTTTTGGTGGTGTTGTTCTCAAAATTAGGCTAAGGTAAGTAACTATCAACTAGTTTTTGGTTTGCATGTATAAATATATGTATGTTAAGCTATAAATTTTCTTGAATTTGTCTCTTAAGGGTTTTCCTAGAAATGATTTGAGTATTGGTTGTTGATTTGAGTTTGTGTTCAAGTTTGAAGAAAATGAGTTCACAATGGTAATTTTTGGACTATTTTGATTCATACCTTGATGTTGAATTGGTTTTCTTAAGAGTTTGATTATGATTTAGTTCAATTGATGTTGAAATTGGTTTCCCTAAGTGTTTAAGTGTTATTTGGGTTCAATTGATGTTGATTTGAATTTCTTTAAGAGTTTGAATGTTATTTTGGTTCAATTAGTGTTCAATTGGATGTGTTTAAGGGTTTTAATGTTATTTTGGTTGAATTAGTGTTCAATTGGATTTCTTTAAGGGTTTTAATGATATTTTGGTCAATTAGTGTTAAATTGGATTTCTTCAGGGGTTCAATTGCTATTTTGGTTCAGTAAATGTTGGATTTCGATTTATTGATGATTGAAGTAAAGTTTGATCTATTTGATGAGAAAATGTATACAATTGAATTTTGGTTGGATTTTGGGTAAAGTTTGTATCCATCAGCACTAGTACAGAAATGGCCTATGGCCACGGTCGTTTATCGTCATTAGCCACAGTTGTACGACCGTGACCAAAGGGGGGCGTGGCAAATGCTTGACGTCTTTAGCCACTGTTGTTCGACCGTGGCCAAAAGAACATTAGCGTTGGATTTACATATAACCGACTCTAATGCTCTATGTTTTGGCCACGGTTGTTATGAAAAACCATGGCTAAAAGGATCTTTAGCCACGGTCTTTCGTAACAGCCGACTCTAATGCTCTCATCATTAGAGTCGGTTGTAGAAGAACCATGGCTAATGATAAGAGCATTGGAGTCAGTTGTTGTAACAACCGACTCCAATGCTCTAATCATTAGAGTCAGTTGTTCTGCAACTGTGGCTAATGTCAATTATATTAAAGTCGGCTGTTGACCCTAATTTTAATGTTTTTAACAATTTTATATCAGTAGGTTCAAATTAAACCTGCTCTATTTTTTTGTATTACTGTAATTAACGATAAACAAGATTTGTTATGCTCAGTCGTTTACCGTAATCGAAATTGATCCTGATATATTACTGAAATTAAATGCAAAATCAATAAAAAAAAATGTACACAAATATAGAGTAATTAATTAACCTGCTATATATATACAATCTTTGATTCAATATTCACAAATTTATAGTACTTTCAAGTATTTAACCAGCTGTATATTACTCTAAACACAGAAACTGACATATACTGATTACTACTCTATTTTACTCTCTACAACATGATGTTAAACATAACTACAGTGTTGAAATCCTGCCATCTTCTCTGCTGTCTGTCTCTTGACCTTCGAGGTATTCTCAAATGACATTAATTATCACTACTGTAAAATAAGCACAATAGACATATAACAACTGTTAAATATGCACAATAGACACATAACTGTTAAATATCAACTGAAATATCTGTGCATCATTCCTACATAAATACGACTCAAATTTACAGGCTAATTTTACTAATACAATTCAAAACTAAAAACTCTAAAATCTGATCTACTAAAAAGAATATTATAATGAGTTCCATAATTAATAGAAACATATGAAACTTTAATTATTCTAACTGCAATTATTTGTTTTAATATACGTCGTCTTTGATTCAACCAATTATAAAACTCTCTCAAGAGTTAAGGAACCATAAGTAAATAATCAAAGGTTATAATTTCAGTCCATAAGTCACAAACTATGATCATAATTTCAGGTTTATTGAATACTATGCAATCACACAAAAAATACCCAACCAATTCTAAAATTCAAATTTCATAAATCCTCAATCAGAGAAATCATAAATATATCACTGAAGCAATAATTTAAATTAACCAACCTCAACTGGCTGAAGGAGAAGGTTGTAGGGGGACTGTGAATTGCAGAAGATGTGAAGCAAGTCTACGACTGCTAATCAATTAATTAATTGTCCCAAATCAACTGCTATTCCAATTGCACTACATTGGTATATATGTAACACAAAGCTTTATAACATCTAAGAAAGAGGAGATCCTTTAACTGATCCAAAACCATTATATTAAATAGTAATATTAACATGTAACCACTTGAATAAAGATGGTAAATAATAAATTTTGGGAAAAACGGTTGTACATGGATTTATATTACCAAAAACAAAGAAGGAAGATGGAAGGAAGATGAAAAGAAGGAAAGCAATATCTAATATAATTTCTTTTTTAATTTTTCTTTTTTTTTAAACAAGAAATGAGCATACTTTTGTTATCCAATCTTAACTGAATTATTACTGCATATATCTAGTGTCTAACACTGAAATGAAGCTTGAGATGTGATTTAAATGAGTTATAGAACAAGCAAGAATGAAAAACAACTCATATGGCCAACATATAAAATACTATGATATTAATACGAAAAGCAAATGATAAACCATATGAACCGGTACAAAAGGTATTAAGGCTAGTATCGATTTAAGAACTGATGCAATTGGCAGAGTCCATACCAGGCTGCAGGGTACGTGCATTTTGTTAAAGATTATTATAAAGCTTTACTTATTCTGCAATTCAATGGTGTTTTAGAGTAACAAAATTCGCTACCAAGATATGCCACCATTAGAAATCAATAAACCAAAAAGATTTTGCATGCCATATTCATCATGGACATAGTAACTCTTTGCAAGCAGAAAATACTAAGTTACCGCTCTTTTATTGCTTGATATGAGTCTAAATTTATTGAGACTGGAAATTTAACAATGGGAACTGAATAAGTAGAAACATATGTTAAGGTTCATCTCCATCCTAATCGAGCAGTAGATTTTAGCAAAAAAAGGTCATAAAAGAAGCAAACAGTTGATCATGTGGATAAATGAAACCCGTACAGCTCCCAAAATATCAACGACGAAAACCATACAGCTACCAAAATCTCAGTTAAGATAAACATGCATTTCATGTGGCAACTAATGTGTTGAATCATTTTCTCTATCCCATAGAAATAAACATTCAAAAGAGGTAGCACTAAGCATAAGGCATAGAGGAGATGCATAAAACAAAAGGCATGTGCTTTTATTCACCTATACAGCTTGAATTGAAGTGCCAATCAGAAATTGCATAATTGAGAGAGACATCATGTCGTTAAAGAATACGAGGAGATGATGAACTTACCGAGATTGGTCCTCAGAAGGACGAGACGGGTGAATCCGGAGTGTGCTTTTCTAGCAGCTTCAAAGAAAGAAATCCCGTGAATATTCACATTGTTAATCAGGACTCATAATGAGAAAGTTATACCATAGTGACTCTTTGGCATTGATGCCTAAGATGGCTGTTTCTGTTCCAAGATGCCTGAGATGCTCAGAATCCTATTTGAAGTTGATATTGTGGAACCATTTTGTGGAATTGCCCTGAAATGATCTCAAACAAAAATGACTGATTCAAGTTTGATATTCCAATTTGCTAGGTTACCTGTTCATAAGTAAACAAAGAACATAAAGGTAATAACAGATTGGTTAAAAGACCACCACGAGCTTGAATGTTGCTAGCCACAGCAGACAGAAAGCAATACAAAAATAATTACATACAAGTTGAAACCTCTTATATTGCCATTAGACTGGTTTTATGGAGCCGAATGCCGAGCTGCTCATGAGCGGCTCGGCTCATTTATAGCCCTATCCCTTGGATTCACTTAACCAAGCCTCATAAAGACTCGCTCTTGCAGCAGCTCCATTGGATTCACTTATGCAAGCCACTGCTTCATCATTCATGGAGTCTCACATTCATGATTCAGTAATACAAAAGATCTTCCGAAAGGATATGCAGCCTCATCTTTTGTGGCCTTAGCCATTTTATGTTGCTTGTAATTAGTTAAAGCCTTGAAGCTCTCTTCCATCTGTTGAAAAATAGGCAAAGGTATAGCAGCGGAAATATAAAATTTTTAACCTATTTCCATAAACCACATGATCCGTTAATCGTTATTTCATATAAAGAGGGATAAAAGAAATACCTTTCTGAAGTTCTATCTACCGTTGCAAGTGAAGTGCCCACAACTCTTACTTCGAGTTCCCGAGCACAGAACAAAACAAATATAAGGTCAAGTTAGAATCAACCGTTGAATAGCAACCAAAATAGATTGCCTCTAATTAATCAACACAAGATCAAGGATAAAAAAAGAAAGATGAAATCAATTGAATCGGTAGGAAGCGGTGGATTGTTTTGTCCTCAACAAGGGGTGTTGAAATTCTCTCTCCCGGTTGCACTGTGTATTTCGAAAATTACACTAGGGTTTTTGCTTGGTGGATTTCGAAAATCCTATAAGGGGGTTATTTATAATCTCTTGTATCTAATCCCTAGTTAGATAGAATTAGGTTATTGAAATAAGAATTCTATTCGGAATAGAATTCATAATCATTATCCATTAATATATCTAATATATAAAGGATAATAATAATAACCTTATTGGATAATAATAGGAGTAATTTAATCTAATTAAAACTCCTAACTCATTTATCCTTTAATTAATTTAAGGGTAAATTCCAAAAAAACACCCTGTGGTTTGATGTTGTTCCAAAAAAACCCTTGTGGTTTGTTATTACAAAAAAAAAGGATTGTGGTTTGCGCCGTTACCCGAAAAACGGAAATGAGCTTAACACCGTTAATTTGCTGACGTGGCACAAGGGTAAAATAGGAAATTCGATTTTTTTTCCCTCTTCTCTCTCCTCCTTCTTCTTCTCTCTCCTCCTTCATCTTCTTCCTTCTCCCTTCTTTTTCTTCCTTCTCTCCTCCTCCTTCTTCCTTCTTCCTTCTCTCCTCCTTCTTCTTCTTCTTCCTTCTCTCTTCTTCTTCTTCCTTTTTCTTCTTCCTCCTTCTTCTTCTTCTTTTTTTCTATTCTTTTTTTAAAAAAAAATTCCACCACTCGACCTTGTTCCGAGTAGCGTCGCCAATCTCATCGATTGTTAAAAAAAAATTCCACCTCTTCATCTGTTTTTTTACTATTGGGGAAATGATTGTGTTCATGGAAGGTTGGAGATTTTGATTCAAAGTTCAAAGCCTTCACTTTTGCAGAATTGAGAACTACAACATCTAATTTTAGAAGGGATAGGGAGCTAGCTAGGGGAGGTTTTGGTGGTGTCTATAAGGGCTGGATTCCAGAAATTCTGGAATTTTCCAGAATTCCGGAAAATTCCAGAATTCTGGAAATTAAAAAAAAAGAAAAAAAGATGAAGAAAAAAAGAAGAAGAGAGAGAGGGGGGAAAAAGAAGAAGAAAAAAGAAGAAGAAGAAGGAAGAAGAAGGAGGAGGAGAGAAGGAAGAAGGAGGAGGAGAGAAGAGACCATGAAGGAGAAGGAAGAAGAAGAGGGAGGAGAGAGAAGAAGAAGGAGGAGAGAGAAGAGAGAAAAAAATAAAAAAATAAAAAAAAATTTGATTTTCCCGTTTTACCCTTGTGCCATGTCAGCAAATTAACGGTGTTAAGCCTATTTCCGTTTTTCGTGTAACGGCGCAAACCACAGTCCCTTTTTTTTATAATAACAAACCACAAGGGTTTTTTTAGAACAACATCAAACCACAGGGTTTTTTTTTGGAATTTACCCTTAATTTAATTCATAATCCTAATCTAATTAGAATAGATAAAATCAAATTAATTATTTATGAATTTACATACATAAATTTCGACCCCCTCTATTACTGGGCCTTACTGGGCTCAGTTGGGCTTCCGTCAATTAATTAACATTTGTCTCTCTTTTAGGTTCCAAGTCTTATGTGTGACCCATTAGGTTCTTATTGCTTCTAGCCGTATACAACTATTAAAATTAACTTTCAAAGAATTATATTTAATCTTTGCATAACGGAACGATGTACAGAGTATGTGATTAGCAAGTCCGTAATCATTCCCCTGGAGCTATAAGAAGACAGGTTGATTCTGTCGTTGACCTTTCAGTATTAGTTACAGTATAATTTGATCCTTTATCAACTACGTCCTTGAACTGAATCTTATGACTATGGGTAATGTCAAGTCACATATAGCGAGACGTTTGTTTTACTTGTACAGGCCGAGTCAACTCAAAATAGATAGGTTAAGTGAAATCTGTATTTCAAGTCTTAAGCTATCACCTTGCAAGGATTTAGAGTCGAGTCTTCCACAAGCGATCCATGGACATATCTCCCATTTATCGGGAGTGATAAATGCTCAATCCAATATATAACGATCCCGCAATCACTTCCTGTGATACCCAACGTCTGCTGTTCACACCCCAGAGTCATCTCTGTTAAGGATCGTGTTACACCAGAGTCAAAGCGTCACATTCCGTAATCCAGAATACCAATTAACATTCCTTTGAGTCTGAGGATTATTTACACCTATTAATACCAATGAGATGAATATGTGACAAAGATGAATCTACCCATCCTGTTATCTCAAGTCGGGTCCCCAATCCTAATGAACTACTTTTCATCGGATCCATGTAACTGTCCAGATATCTGTATATATGAAGCTTGTGAGATCAGCTTTCTGTCGGATAGAAGACATTGTTACATGCAAGTCTTGTTGGGGTTTAGTGTCCTATAGACAATTGTTCTAGGATACAAACTTAATATAAATGAATTGTTCTTTATATCATTTGTTTTTAATGAGATATATGTTTTATAACTATATAAAGGCAACCCCTTTTAAGCACTAAATAAAGTCTAATAAAAGGAAATCCGTAAGTTTATTTAAAGTGATTATAAAGTGTTCATACAAGAATGAAGTGAGACAAAACTTTATAATAAACTGATAAACTTAAAACCACCCCAAGTCAAGTGATATGTTTAGGATTGATATATCAATGTTGAGACTTGCATGTAACAATGTCTTCTGTCCGACAGAAAGCTGATCTCACAAGCTTCATATATACAGATATCTGGATAGTTACATGGATCCGATGAAAAGTAGTTTATTACGATTGGGGATCCGATTTGAGATAACAGGATGGGTAGATTCATCCTTGTCACCTGTTCATCTCATTGGTATTAATAGGTATAACTAATCCTCAGACTCAAAGGAATATTAATTGGTATTCTGGATTACGGAATGTGACGCTTTGACTCTGGTGTAACACGATCCTTAACAGAGATGACTTTGGGGTGTGAACAGTAGACGTTGGGTATCACAGGAAGTGATTGCGGGATCGTTATATATTGGATTGAGCATTTATCACTCCCGATAAATGGGAGATACATCCAAGGATCGCTTGTGGAAGACTCGACTCTAAATCCTTGCAAGGTGATAGCTTAAGACTTCAAATACAGATTTCACTTAACCTATCTATTTGAGTTGACTCGGCCTGTACAAGTAAAACGAACGTCTCGTTATATGTGACTTGACATCATCCATAGTCATAAGATTCAGTTCAAGGATGTAGTTGATAAAGGATCGAATTATACTGTAACTAATACGGAAAGGTTAACAACAGAATCAACCTGTCTTCTTATGGCTCTGGGGGAATGATTACGGACTTGCTAATCACATACTCTGTATATCATTCCGTTATGCAAAGATTAAATATAATTCTTTGAAAATTATTTAATAACGTTGCATACGGCTAGAAGCAATAAGAACCTAATGGGTCACACATAAGACTTGGAACCTAAAAGAGAGATAGATGGTAATTAATTGATGGAAGCCCAATTGAGCCCCATAAGGCCCATGGATCAAAGGGGGGGTCGAAATTCATGTAGTAAAATACATGAATAATTAATTTGATTTTTTTAATTCTAATTGGATTAGGATTATGAATTAAATTAATTAAGAGATAAATAAGTTAGGAGTTTTAATTAGATTATAATACTCCTATTATTGTCCAAAAAGGTTATTATTATTATCCTTAATATATTAGATATATAATAAGATGATAATTAGGAATTCTATTCCGAATTGAATTCCTATTCAGTAACCTAATTCTATCTAACTAGGGATTAGATACAAGAGATTATAAATACCCCCTCCCTTAGGATTTTCGAAATCCAAGTGTGCAAACCCTACTGAGATTTTCGAAATTCCCTATAGTGCAAGAGAGAGAAAATTTCGACACCCCCAGTTCGAGGACGAGATTTTCCACGGCTTCCTTTCGATCAATTGATTTCATCTATTTCTTTTATCCTTGATCTTGTGTTGATTAATTAGAGGTAATCTACTTTGGTTGCTATTCAACGGTTGATTCTAAATTAATCTTCCCGTGTTTTATTTCGTGTTTGGGAACTCGGAGAAGAGTTGTGGGCACTTCATTAACAACGGTAGATTGATCATCAAAAGGTAATTCTTCTTATCTCTCTTTATATGAAATAACGATTAACGGATCCTAGGGTTAATGGAAATAGGTTAAAAATTTTATATTTCCGCTGCTATACCTTAGCCTAATTTCCAACAGTGGTATCAGAGCCATCGTTAAATCCGTTATTTCATATATGAAAATTTAGAAGTTTTTCAATAGGATTGAATAAATATTTATAGTTAGGATTAATTAACAAATTGTTTTGATTAATTAATTCTAAAGATAAATAAGTTTTAATTAATTGTTAATTAAAATAGATTATGCGTATGTTCCTAATTATTTTGGTTGATAATCATTATAACAAAATCTATTAGTTTTATAGTTAGATTGATAAAATCAGTTTTATTAATTCTAAAAATAAAACGGAAATCTATAGTAGTTTTTCCTATTTTCTGAAAATCGTTTTAAAACCGTTTTAGAACTGATATATATATATATATTTAAAATTGTTATTATATAAAAAAAAATATATACGACAGCAGCCCGAGTCGCGCCTCGCGGCACGGCGCCTGGCCGCCGCTGCCGCAAGGCAGTGGCGGTTCAGCCGCCCTAGGGCTGCTGCCAATCGGCAGCAGCCCACTCTCGGGCCCGGCCCGAGACCCACTTGAATTTTAAATTGTTTAAAATCGGTTTTTATATATATATTTAAATATATATGTTTCAGAAATTGATAGTTTTCTGTTTTGATTATCGAATGAAAATTTGTTTAAAAGTTTTTTTTACCAATTTATAAATCAAAATGTTAAATGAATTAAAATCAAAATAATTGGGACGTGCATAATTAAAGTTTTGTATAGTTATATTAATCTAAAAATTAATATAAAAGATACGAAACTATTAGAAGTAAAATTGGATGAAAGTTAATTTGATAAGTTAATGTGATTAACATAAATATTACATAAAATAGTTATGTAATCAACCAATTAAATTTATTTAATTGAGTCTATGCATGTTTGGAGTTATGGACATATTTGGACCATCTTTTAGTCTTTTGGTATTTTTGAAATAGGGCATGCGAGTCCTGCCTTTCTACTATCTATTGTAATTTCTCCTCTCATCTGATTCCCTTCAATTCAATTGAAGTTTTCTTTAGCAGTATAGAAATTAATATGTAATTTCAAGGCGCCATGGAGAAGACGGAGGACCTAAAGAGAAATATGTAATAGTTAGTATTTCCTTAGGTTTGCCCTTTTATTTCGTCTCTGGCTCGACGGAATAATTTAGATGATATGTCCATAACGCCAATGTATGTGAATGTATGTGTCTGATGTATGCTAAAGCAAATCAAGACTAAGTTAGATTATGAGACCTAAAATAAAATCCCTCATTAAAAAGTTAAGTAAATAAACAAGTTATTAAAATCGGTTGCTCCTCCCTAATATTATAATTCAGCCGGCAGTGCTGGGGGCCTTTGGGTTGTTGAGAAAACTCAAGCTCGGTGTCTTACGGTAACACCTGAATTATCGAAAATTACTTTTCATGAATATGGGGTAATACTTAAATTAGATTATGATAATTGGATGAGCAAACTCATGTTGTCATAAACTAATGGGCAAGATGGTTGGGATTAATGTGAATAGCATATTAGTTACTAATGTGGTTAGTAACCCAATAACCTAGGAATCACATTAAAGATATGATTGATTACATGAATCTACCTAACGAATGAGACTAGCTTGTTGAGCAAACTCAAGGCGAAATCTCAGGAGTTAGGATCCTAGCTCACTAAAGGATTTGTGAAATTCTTCGAATTAGTATGGAGGGCTATTAATTTGGCAAAATAGTGGGAGCAATCTAAAATAAACTAAAAGGCCTATAATTTTAGATTGATATACTTTAAGCAAATGAATGACATACGTTTACTCTTTCTCACTCTCAGGTTTAATTAAACACACTCTTAAAATCATGACTAAAACCAATCTGCAAAACATTCTTACCGATAACAAATTGAATGGTTCAAACTTCACCGATTGGTTTCGTAACCTCAAAATCGTTTTGAAGTTCGATAAAATAGGGTATGTACTTGATACATCGATACCCCCTCTCCCTGCTGATGATGCTCCCATTGAGGAAATTGATGCTTACCAGAAGCACAAGGCTGATGATGATCATGCCGGATGCATCATACTTGCATCGATGACACCGGAATTACAAAGGCAACATGAGGAAATGGATGCCTATTCCATCATCATGCACCTAAAGGAATTGTTTGGGAAACAAACCAGGTGCGAGCGCTACGAGATATCCAAGTTGCTATATCGTTGCAGGATGCAAGAGGGCACATCTGTCATGACACATTATGTCAAGATGATTGGCTACATTACCAAACTTTCTAGTATTGGATTTGCGATGGATAACGAATTAAGCATAGACTTAATTCTTCAATCCCTCCCAGAGAGTTATTCACAGTTCATTATGAACTATCAGATGAATGACTTGCAAACCTCTCTTGAAGAGCTTGCAAACATGCTCAAGTTAGTTGAGCCCAATATGAAGAAAGACAAAGCCATACCGACTCTTGTCATAGAGGGGTCAAAGAAGAGGAAAGGGAATTCTCCCAATCCTAAATATCCCAAGAAAGGTAAGAAAGCCGTGCCCAACAAAACTAAGGGAAAGGAAGTGAAGAAGCCCAAAGGAGAGTGCCACTTCTGTGGTAAAGACGGGCATTGGAAGAGGAACTGCAAGGAGTACCTAACCTCCTTCAAGAAGGGAAATGGCGGTGCTTCAACATCTGGTATGTTTTATATTGAAATAAATACAGTTTCATAGTCTGAATCTTGGGTACTTGATACCGGATGTGGATCTCATATTTGTACAAATATGCAGGAGCTAAAACAGACTAAGGAACTAAATAAAGAAAGCATAAACTTGCGAGTAGGAAATGGAGCAAGATTTGCCGCCCTCGCAATTGGAGATTATGTTTTAAATTTGCCCTCTGGGCTTGTAATAGAATTAAGGAACTGTTTGTACATTCCGCAAATGTCTCTTAACATTATTTCTATTAGCCGTCTTGTTGACGACGGTTTTTCATATTTCAATAAAAGACGAGTTGCAATTTTTATAAAGATTCGATGTTTTATTTTTCAGGAATATCACAAAATGGGATTTATGTGTTAGATGACAAAATTCCTGTTTTTGCAATTGATACCAAAAGACATAAGCTAGATAATTCAACTTACTTGTGGCATTGTCGTTTAGGCCATATAAACAAGAGACGCATGCTAAAGCTACATTCAGATGGGCTTATAGATCCAATCGATCCCGAATCATTGGAAATATGCGAATCATGTTTAAAAGGTAAAATGACAAAGACACCCTTTAGCAATAAAGGTGATCGTGTATTACACACTCTAGGACTCATTCATTTAGATGTATGCGGTCCTATGTTAGTCCAAGCAAGAGGAGGATTCAGATTCTTCATAAGCTTCATAGATGACCATACCCGATATGGTTACATCTACTTGATGAAGCACAAATCAGAAGCTTTTGAGAAATTCAAATGCTTCAAGAATGAAGTAGAAAATCAATTAGGAAAGAAAATAAAGACGCTTCGATCTGATCGAGGTGGCGAATATCTTTCAGATGATTTTCTGAATTATCTAACTGAATGTGGGATATCCTCACAATGGACACCTCCCTATACACCACAACACAATGGTGTATCCGAGAGGAGAAACCGTACCCTACTAGATATGGTACGATCCATGATGAGCATGGCCTTACTTCCAAAGACGTTCTGGGGCTATACCTTAGAAACTGCCCTCTTCACCCTAAACCGAGTACCAACTAAATCCGCTAGTTCCACACCATATGAATTATTCGTTGGTAGGAAACCCGTGTTCTCATTCATGAGAGTATGGGGTTGTTCAGCATTTGTCAAACGCATTACGTCCGACAAACTAGATTCTAAATCTGATAAATGTTTCTTCATTGGATACCCTAAGGAAACTATGGGATATTACTTCTATCATCCAGATGATCAGAAAGTGATAGTATCCAAACATGCAACCTTCTTAGAGAAAGAGTTTCTCGAAGAAACACAAAAGGGAAGCATGATTGAACTTGACGAAGTTCAAGAAGAAGAAACACCGACTGAAACAACAGAGGCGGTTGAGGTACCCGAAGGAGTCCCATTAGATGAGACTCTAGTGCCACCTATTCGTAGATCACAAAGAGTTCGTGAACTCCCAGTTAGATATGGTTTTCTAGTGGGAGATGATAATGAGGTTCCCGTGTTAGACGACGAACCCGAAAACTACGAAGAGGCTCTTACTAGTCCAGATTCTAAAGCATGGCTTGAGGCCATGGATTCTGAAATGGATTCCATGTATAATAACCAAGTGTGGACTTTGGTTGATCCACCCGAAGGGATAAAACCCATTGGGTGCAGATGGATCTTCAAAAAGAAGACAGACATGGATGGAAAGGTTAGCACCTACAAAGCTAGGTTAGTAGCGAAAGGATATCGTCAGAAGCAAGGAATTGATTATGACGAAACTTTCTCTCCTGTGGCTATGTCCAAATCAATCAGAATCATGCTTGCAATTGCCTCTCACTCCGATTATGAGATTTGGCAAATGGATGTGAAAACAACTTTCCTAAACGGAAACCTGCTTGAGGAGGTATATATGATGCAGCCTGAAGGTTTCATATCGAAGGATGCAAATAAAGTTTGCAAACTTCAGAGATCCATTTATAGACTCAAGCAAGCATCAAGAAGCTGGAATAAGCGTTTTGACGAAACCATAAAACAATTTGGTTTCGAACAAAATTGCGAAGAAGCTTGCATTTACAAGAAAGCAAGTGGGTGCTCTATAGCATCTCTCATACTATATGTGGACGATATATTATTAATGGGAAATGACATTGCTTTACTACAGTCGGTAAAAGTATGGCTATCTGGTAACTTCTCAATGAAAGACCTTGGTGAAGCAGCTTATATACTTAGTATAAAGATCTACAAAGATAGATCGAGAAGACTGCTTGGTCTTTCACAGGCTACATACATTGAAAAGGTGCTAAATCGGTTTAGCATGCTTGAATCGAAACGAGGTAACTTACCCATGCTACATGGAGTAAAGTTAAACAATCATCAATGTCCTAAAACCGATGATGACAAAAGATGCATGGCTGTAGTCCCGTACGCCAGCGCAATCGGTTCGATTATGTATGCTATGCTATGCACTGGACCTGACGTAGCATTCGCGTTATCTGTAACGAGTCGTTACCAAGGAAATCCGGGAGACGAGCATTGGATTGCCGTCAAGAACATTCTTAAGTGCTTGAGAATAACTAAAGATATGTTCCTAGTGTTGACGCGCCTCACGGTGTTCGGTACCGCAAGGCTCACTAAGGGATAAGTGTACCCCGTCGTTATCAAGTAATAAATCAGGAAAGTCCAGGTATTGAATCCACAGGACTTATTTACCACAAGTATCGAGCTACTTGGTCTCAGGTGTTATCTAGGCTTTGTGGGTTTTGAGTTTGTTTGTTTAAGTTAATCTACTCCTAGGTTGAATTATACTACTCCTAGCTAAGTTATACTAATTCTAGTTAAGTTATTCTACGCCTAATTAAGTTAAACTACTCCTAATTAAGTTATGCTACTCCTAGGTGATCTTTCACTAATGCAATTACCCGAAGGAACATGGTATGAACGATAATAATGAAGTTAGGTTATTAGGTCTATTGATTAAAAACCTAATCTAAGTCACTTGTATTCAAGGCGATTAACCCTACTTACCCTCCTGAAGTTCCTAGTGTGTGATTCCCTTGTAAGGCCGAAACTAGGTCTAAGGCTCAGCAATTTGGGCTTAATCAACTAAGAGGTCGTCAATCTCCTAGGCTCTGACTAGGTCAGATTCAGCTCACAATATGTGCCTACTCGATTTTGGGGCTTTTGAATGAGTTAAACCAATTGAATAAAGCGTAAGACAAAGATTAAACAAATAATCATAGAACAAAACAAGAGCTAAAATATTATTAAAGGCGAAGAACAATGTCACAGGATACAATTAGCCTAGGATTCATAGACTGTATCAAAGAGTACAAACAAGGAAAGATAAAAGGAGATACGAAAATCCCTTTTAGGGAACCTGTCTACTCTGCAGCCAGCTTCCTAGGTCTTAAGGACGGACCTTGAATATTCCTCGGAGAACAGCTTTGAAGGAGCTTCAATGGAGGTTGAAGAAGATGGAGGAGATGGAGAGGAATTTCAAGGGGAAAGCTAAAGTAAATTACAATAATGAAAGATGACCTAATTTACAATGGAAAAGTTCTATTTATAGATGTAGCTCGGCCCTCTTTTTGACCTATTTCGCGTCCTTATGCAAGTGGAAAGTCGTGGGGCCGGTCGTGGAGTCGTGGGGTCAAAATTGGGATTTTTGACCAATTCTCGCAGGCCAGCTCGACGAGCTGGCCTCTAGGGGCCTGCTCGGCCGAGCAATGCCTGGGCAGCTTGCCGAGCAGCGCCTGGGCTGCGCGCCGAGCACCGCCTGGGCTGTTCACCGATGCTCAATTCGCCGAGCGACTGCTGGGGGTCCCCGAGACTAGGGGTGGCAACGGTGCGGGCCGGGCACTCCGTCCCCAAATGTTTACGGGACGGTTTCGGGGAATCCCCGTTAAGTGATTCGGGGATTTTTTTCATCCCCATCCCCTCCCCGTACGGTTTCGGTACAGTTTCGGGGAATCCCCATGCCCAATAAATTAATAGTACTATTTGTAATCGACAATTAAAATAAACCCAATTTAAATAAACTAATTATATTCCGTTGAAATTAGCTAGTTCTCAAAACAAAATAAACCCAATTAAAATTAATAATACCTCTAACATAATTTAATTCACAAATCTGAGTTAGAAAAATTTAAAGTATAAAATCGTAAACCTAATAATACTCTATGTAAAGTCTAATATGAGTTAGAAGAATTTAAATCACAAATCTCAGTTTAAAAACAATCACAAATTAAAAACATAAAATCTTATATTAGGATCAAGTGAAGTTCAATATTTTCTCTCTATATATATAATAAAAGTCCTTGTACATATTATGTCATCCTGTTACTAATTTATATGATACATTGATATAAAAAATAATAGTTAGAAATTAAAATTAATAATTTTATTCGGGGATCCCTATGGGAATTTATACGGTAACGGGGCGGATATAGCAATCCCCATCCCCATCCCCATTTAGGTTTCGGGAAAAAAAATTTCCCTGTCCCCATCCCCATCCCCAATTTTTACGGTTTTTCCCCATCCCCGTCGGTTCGGATACCCACGGTTTTCGGATAATCCCCTCCCCATTGCCACCCCTACCCGCGACGCGATTTTCACCCGAACTCGTTCTTGCTTTAGCCTGCACATGCACGAAAACTCCAAATAACATTAGTTCCGAGGCTAAATTGACCCACCAATCACTCATTTTGAGTAGACACTCCGTTTGGTGCAACTTTTGGCGGATCAATTAGCTATAAAAGATAATGGAATTTTAACATACATGCTATTTTGGCCATATTTGCCTAAAATAACCAAAAAACGAGCCTAAACAACGAAAAGTACATAAAACATTTCCAATTTCTAACTAACTCACACAAAAGCATATAAATGCGAGAATTGCTCGCTTATTCATGAAATAATGCTAAAAACCGTCCTAAAACCGTACCCAAAGATAGGGGTTTTTGACCCCTATCAAGTGTACGGAGAAGGTGATCTGAAAATAGAAGGATTTTCAGACGCAAGTCATCTCACAGATGAGAATGATTTTAAATCCCAATCAGGATACCTGTTTATCTTGAATGGGGGCGCGGTCAGTTGGAAGAGTTCCAAGCAGGGAAGCGTAGCTTTCTCTACGACCGAGTCAGAGTATATCGCAGCTGCGGAAGCAGCAAAGGAAGCGGTTTGGATAAGAACGTTCATTACAGAACTTGGTGTGGTGCCTGACATTGTAAATCCCATTACACTGTATTGTGATAACAATGGAGCCATTGCGCAAGCAAAGGAACCACGGTCTCATAATGCGTCCAAGCATTACCTTAAGCGATACCACATCATAAGAGAGATTGTGGCTAGAGGAGATGTGAGAATAGAAAGAGTACCTACAGAGGACAACGTTGCAGATCCGTTGACAAACCCTTTAACCCAGAGAGTACATGATCGTCATTTAACTTCTACTGGGATAAGTTTTAGAAACAATTGGCTTTAGTCCAAGTGGGAGTATGTTGGGGTTTAGTGTCCTATAGACAATTGTTCTAGGATACAAACTTAATGTAAATGAATTGTTCTTTATATTATTTGTTTTAATGAGATATATGTTTTATAACTATATAAAGGCAATCCCTTTTGAGCACTAAATAAAGTCTAATAAAAGGAAATCCGTAAGTTTATTTAAAGTGATTATAAAGTGTTCATAGAAGCATGAAGTGAGACAAAACTTTATAATAAACTTAAAACCACCCCAAGTCAAGTGATATGTTTGGGATTGATATATCACTGTTGAGACTTGTATGTAACAATGTCTTCTGTCCGACAGAAAGCTGATCTCACAAGCTTCATATATACAGATATCTGGACAGTTACATAGATCCGATGAAAAGTTGTTCATTAGGATTGGGGATCCGATTTGAGATAACAGGATGGGTAGATTCATCCTTGTCACCTGTTCATCTCATTGGTATTAATAGGTATAACTAATCCTCAGACTCAAAGGAATATTAATTGGTATTCTGGATTACGGAATGTGACGCTTTGACTCTGGTGTAACACGATCCTTAACAGAGATGACTCTGGGGTGTGAACAGTAGACGTTGGGTATCACAGGAAGTGATTGCAGGATCGTTATATATTGGATTGAGCATTTATCACTCCCGATAAATGGGAGATACATCCAAGGATCGCTTGTGGAAGACTCGACTCTAAATCCTTGCAAGGTGATAGCTTAAGACTTGAAATACAGATTTCACTTAACCTATCTATTTGAGTTGACTCGGCCTGTACAAGTAAAACGAACGTCTCGCTATATGTGACTTGACATCACCCATAGTCATAAGATTCAGTTCAAGGATGTAGTTGATAAAGGATCGAATTATACTGTAACTAAAATGGAAAGGTTAACGACAGAATCAACCTGTCTTCTTATGGCTCTGGGGGAATGATTACGGACTTGCTAATCACATACTCTGTACATCATTCCATTATGCAAAGATTAAATATAATTCTTTGAAAATTATTTGATAACGTTGCATACGGCTAGAAGCAATAAGAACCTAATGGGTCACACATAAGACTTGGAACCTAAAAGAGAGATAGATGTTAATTAATTGAGGGAAGCCCAATTGAGCCCAATAAGGCCCATGGACCAAAGGGGGGTCGAAATTCATGTAGTAAAATACATGAATAATTAATTTGATTTTGTTAATTCTAATTGGATTAGGATTATGAATTAAATTAATTAAGAGATAAATAAGTTAGGAGTTTTAATTAGATTATAATACTCCTATTATTATCCAAAAAGGTTATTATTATTATCCTTAATATATTAGATATATAATAAGATGATAATTAGGAATTCTATTCCGAATTGAATTCCTATTCAGTAACCTAATTCTATCTAACTAGGGATTAGATACAAGAGATTATAAATACCCCCTCCCTTAGGATTTTCGAAATCCAAGTGTGCAAACCCTACTGAGATTTTCGAAATCCCCTATAGTGCAAGAGAGAAAATTTCGACACCCCTAGTTCGAGGACGAGATTTTCCACGGCTTCCTTCCGATCAATTGATTTCATCTATTTCTTTTATCCTTGATCTTGTGTTGATTAATTAGAGGCAATCTACTTTGGGTGCTATTCAACGGTTGATTCTAAATTAATCTTCCCGTGTTTTATTTCGTGCTTGGGAACTCGGAGAAGAGTTGTGGGCACTTCATTAACAACGGTAGATTGATCATCAAAAGGTAATTCTTCTTATCCCTCTTTATATGAAATAACGATTAACGGATCCTAGGGTTAATGGAAATAGGTTAAAAATTTTATATTTCCGCTGCTATACCTTAGCCTAATTTCCAACAAGTCTCAACAGTGATATATCAACCCTAAACATATCACTTGACTTGGGGTGGTTTTAAGTTTATTATTTTATTATAAAGTTTTGTCTCACTTCATGCTTGTATGAACACTTTATAATCACTTTAAAACAAACTTACGGATTTCCTTTTATTAGACTTTATTTAGTGCTTAAAAGGGATTGCCTTTATATAGTTATAAAACATATATCTCATTAAAACAAATGATATAAAGAACAATTCATATACATTAAGTTTGTATCCTAAAACAATTGTCTATAGGACACTAAACCCCAACATACTCCCACTTGGACTAAAGCCAATTGTTTCTATAACTTATCCCAGTAGAAGTTAGATGAGGATCATGTACTTTCTGGGTTAAGGGCTTTGTCAACGGATCTGCAACGTTGTCCTCTGTAGGTACTCTTTCTATTCTCACATCTCCACTTGCCACAATTTCTCTTATAATGTGGTATCGCTTAAGGTAATGCTTGGACGCATTATGAGACCGTGGTTCCTTTGCTTGCGCAATGTCTCCATTGTTATCACAATACAGTGTAATGGGATTTACAATGTCAGGCACCACACCAAGTTCTGTAATGATCTTTCTAATCCAAACCGCTTCCTTTGTTGCTTCCGTAGCTACGATATACTCTGACTCGGTCGTAGAGAATGCTACGCTTCCCTGCTTGGAACTCTTCCAACTGACCGCGCCCCCATTCAAGATAAACAGGTATCCTGATTGGGATTTAAAATCATTCTCATCTGTGAGATGACTTTCATCTGAAAATCCTTCTATTTTCAGATCCCCTTCTCCGTACACTAGGAACATATCTTTAGTTCTTCTCAAGTACTTAAGAATGTTCTTGATGGCAATCCAGTGCTCCTCTCCCGGATTTCCTTGGTAACGACTCGTACAGATAACACGAACGCTACGTCAGGTCTAGTCCATAGCATAGCATACATAATCGAACCGATTGCGCTGGCATACGGGACTACAGCCATGCGCTTCTTATCATCATCGGTTTTAGGACATTGATGATTGTTTAACTTTACTCCATGTAGCATGGGTAAGTTACCTCGTTTCGATTCAAGCATGCTAAACCGCTTTAGCACCTTTTCGATGTATGTAGCCTGTGAAAGACCAAACAGTCTTCTTGATCTATCTCTGTAGATCTTTATACCAAGTATATAAGCTGCTTCACCAAGGTCTTTCATTAAGAAGTTACCAGATAACCATACTTTTACGACTGTAGCAGAGCTATGTCATTTCCCATTAGTAATATATCGTCCACATATAATATTAGAAATGCTACAGAGCTCCCACTTGCTTTCTTGTAAATGCAAACTTCTTCGCAGTTTTGTTCGAAACCAAATTGTTTTATGGTTTCGTCAAAATGCTTGTTCCAGCTTCTAGATGCTTGCTTGAGTCCATAAATGGATCTCTGAAGTTTGCAAACTTTGTTTGCATCCTTTGATATGAAACCTTCAGGTTGCATCATATATACATCCTCAAGTAGGTTTCCGTTTAAGAAAGCTGTTTTCACATCCATTTGCCAAATCTCATAATCGTAGTGAGTGGCAATAGCAAGCATGATTCTGATAGATTTGGACATAGCCACAGGAGAGAAAGTTTCGTCATAATCAATTCCTTGCTTCTGACAATATCCTTTCGCTACTAACCTAGCTTTGTAGGTGCTAACCTTTCCATCCATGTCTGTCTTCTTTTTGAAGATCCATCTGCACCCAATGGGTTTTATCCCTTCGGGTTGATCAACCAAAGTCCACACTTGGTTGGTGTACATGGAATCCATTTCAGAATCCATGGCCTCGAGCCACGCTTTAGAATCTGGACTAGTAAGAGCCTCTTCGTAGTTTTCGGGTTCGTCGTCTAACACGGGAACCTCATCATCATCTCCCACTAGAAAACCATATCTAATAGGGAGTTCACGAACTCTTTGTGATCTACGAAGGGGTGGCACTTGAGTCTCATCTAATGGGACTGCATCGGGTTCCTCAATCGCTTCTGTTGTTTCAGTTGGTGTTTCTTGTTCATGAACTTCATCAAGTTCAATCATGCTTCCCTTTTCTGTGTCTTCGAGAAAATCTTTCTCTAAGAAGGTTGCGTACTTGGATACTATCACTTTCTGATCATCTGGATGATAGAAGTAATATCCCATAGTTTCCTTAGGGTATCCAATGAAGAAACATTTATCAGATTTAGCATCTAGTTTGTCAGACGCAATGCGTTTGACAAATGTTGAACAACCCCATACTCTCATGAATGAGAATACGGGTTTCCTACCAACGAACAATTTATATGGTGTGGAACTAGCGGATTTAGTTAGTACTCGATTTAGGGTGAAGAGGGTGGTTTCCAAGGCATAGCCCCAGAATGTCTTTGGAAGTAATGCTATGCTCATCATGGATCGTACCATATCTAGTAGGGTACGGTTCCTCCTCTCGGACACACCATTGTGTTGTGGTGTATAAGGAGGTGTCCATTGTGAGCATATCCCACATTCAGTTAGATAATTCAGAAAATCATCTGAAAGATATTCTCCACCTCGATCGGATCGAAGTGTCTTTATTTTCTTTTCTAGTTGATTTTCTATTTCATTCTTGAAGCATTTGAATTTCTCAAAAGCTTCGGATTTGTGCTTCATTAAGTAGATATAACCATATCGGGTATGGTCGTCTATGAAGCTAATAAAGTATCTGAATCCTCCTCTTGCTTGGACTGACATAGGACCGCATACATCTGAATGAATGAGTCCTAGAGTGTCTGATACACGCTCACCTTTATTGCTAAAGGGTGTCTTTATCATTTTGCCTTTTAAACATGCTTCGCACGTTTCCAATGATTCAGGATCAATTGAATTTATAAGCCCATCTTGATGTAGCTTAAGCATGCGTGTTTGTTTATATGGCCTAAACGATAATGCCACAAGTAAGTTGAATTATCTAGCTTATGTCTTTTGGTATCAATTGCGAGAACAGAAATTTTGTCATCTAACACATAAATCCCATTTTGTGATATTCTTGAAAAATAGAAGATGGAATCTCTATAAAAATCGCAACGTTTGTCTTTTATTGAAATATGAAAACCGTCGTCAACGAGACGGCTAATAGAAATAATATTTCTAGATATTCCTGGAATATCCTTAGGCTGCATCCAGTATCAAGTACCAAAAGATTCAGACTGTGAAATTTCAATATAAAACATACCAGATGTTGAAATCCCGGCTTCTTCCCCTTTTGAGGAAGGCTAGGTACACCAATAGTTTCTTTTCCAATGCCCGTCTTCACCACAGAAGTGGCACTCTCCTTTGGGCTTCTTCACTTCCTTTCCCTTAGCTCTAGTGGGCATGGCTCCCTTGCCTTTCTTGGGATGTTTAGGATTGGGAAAATTTCCTTTCCTTGTCTTAGATCCCTCTATGACAAGAGCTGATATTGCCTTGTCCTTTCTCATATTGGGCTCAACTGACTTGAGCAAATTTGCAAGCTCTTCAAGAGAGGTTTGCAAGTCATTCATCTAGCAGTTCATGATGAACTATGAATAACTCTTTGGGAGGGATTTGAAGAATTAAGTCTATGCTTAGTTCGTTATCCATCGCGAATCCAATACTAGAAAGTTTGGTAATATAGCCAATCATCTTGACACAATGTGTCATGATAGATGTGCCATTTTGCATCCTGCAACGATATAGCAACTTGGATATCTCGTAGCGTTCGCACCGAGTCTGTTTCCCAAACAGCTCTTTAAGGTGCATGATGATGGAATATGCATCCATTTCCTCATGTTGCCTTTGTAATTCCGGTGTCATCGATGCAAGTATGATGCATCCGGCATGATCATCATCAGCCTTGTGCTTTTGGTAAGCATCAATTTCCTCAATGGGAGCATCATCAGCAGGGATAGGGGGTATCGTTGTATCAAGTACATACCCTATCTTATCGAACTTCAAAACAATTTTGAGGTTGCGCAACCAGTCGGTGAAGTTTGAAACATTCAATTTGTTATCGGTAAGAATGTTTTGCAGATTGCTTTTAGTCATGATTTTAAGAGTGATTATATAAACCTGAGAGTGAGAAAGAGTAAACATATGTTATTCATTTGCTTTAAAGTATATCAATCTAAAATTATAGGCCTTTTGTTTATTTTAGATTTGCTCCCACTATTTTGCCAAATTAATAGCCCTCCATATTAATTCGAAGAATTTCACAAATCCTTTAGTGAGCTAGGATCCTAACTCCTGAGATTTCGCCTTGAGTTTACTCAACAAGCTAGTCTCATTTGTTAGGTAGATTCATGTAATCAATCACATCTTAAATGTGATTCCTAGGTTATTGGGTTACTAACCACATTAGTAACTAATATGCTATTCATATTAATCCCAACCGTATTACCTATTAGTTTATGAAAACATGAGTTTACCCATCCAATTATCATAATCTAATTTAAGTATTACCCCATATTCATGAAAAGTGATTTTCGATAATTCAGGTGTTACCGTAAGACCCCGAGCTTGAGTTTACTCAACAATCCAAAGGCCCTCAGTACTGCCGGCTGAATTATAATATTAGGGAGGGGCAACCGATTTTAATAACTTGCTTATTTACTTAACTTTTTAATGAGGGATTTTTATTTTAGGTCGCATAATCTAACTTAGTCTTGATTTGCTTTAGCATACATCAGACACATACATTGACGTTATGGACATATCATCTAAATTATTCCGTCGAGCAAGAGACGGAATAAAGGGGCAAACCTAAGGAAATACTAACTATTACATATTTCTCTTTAGGTCCTCCGTCTTCTCCATGGCGCCTTTAAATTACAAATTAATTTCTATACTACTAAAGAAAACTTCAATTAAATTGAAGGGAATTAGATGAGAGGAGAAATTATAATAGATAGTAGAAAGGCAGGACGCGCATGCCCTATTTCAAAAATACCAAAAGACTAAAAGAGGGTCCAAATATGTCCATAACTCCAAACATGCATAGACTCAATTAAATAAATTTAATTGGTTGATTACATAAATATTTTATGTAATATTTATGTTAATCACATTAACTTATCAAATTAACTTTCATCCAATTTTACTTCTAATAGTTTCGTATCTTCTATATTAATCTTTAGATTAATACAACTATACAAAACTTTAATTATGCACGTCCCAATTATTTTGATTTTAATTCATTTAATACTTTTGATTTACAAATAGGTAAAACAAACTTTTAAATAAATTTTCATTCGATAACCAAAATAGAAAACTATCAATTTCTGAAACATATATATTTAAATATATATAAAAACTGATTTTAAACAATTTAAAATTCAAGTGGGTCTCGGGCCGGGCCCGAGGGTGGGCTGCTGCCGATTGGCAGTAGACCTAGGGCGGCTGAACCGCCGCTGCCTTACGGCAGCGGCGGCCAGGCGCCGCGCGACAGTGGCCGGTCGCGCCACGAGGCGCGACTCGAGCTGCTGTCGCATTTATTTTTTTTTATAATTTTATATATATATATATATCAGTTCTAAAACGATTTTAAAACGATTTTCAGAAAATAGGAAAACGTACTATAGATTTCTGTTTTATCTTTAGAATTAATAAAACTGATTTTATCAATCTAACTGTAAAACCAATAGATTTTCTTATAATGATTATCAACCAAAATAATTAAGAATATACGCATAATCAATTTTAATTAACAAGTAATTAAAACTTATTTATCTTTAGGATTAATTAATCAAAAACTATTTGTTAATTAACCTAACAATAAATATTTATTCAATCCTATTGAAAAACTTCTAAATTTTCATATATGAAATAACGGATTTAACGATGGCTCTGATACCAATGTTGGAAAATAGGCAAACGTATAGAAGCGGAAATATAAAAATTTTAACCTATTTCCAAAAACCACATGATCCGTTCATCGTTATTTCATATAAAGAGGGATAAAAGAAATACCTTTCTGAAGTTCTATCTACCATTGCAAGTGAAGTGCCCACAACTCTTACTTCGAGTTCCCGAGCACAGAACAAAACAAATATAAGGTCAAGTTAGAATCAACCGTTGAATAGCAACCAAAATAGATTGCCTCTAATTAATCAACACAAGATCAAGGATAAAGAAAGAAAGATAAAATCAATTGAATCGGTAGGAAGCGGTGGATTGTTTCGTCCTCAACAAAAGGTGTCGAAATTCTCTCTCCCGGTTGCACTGTGTATTTCGAAAATTACACTAGGGTTTTTGCTTGGTGGATTTCGAAAATCCTATAAGGGGGGTTATTTATAATCTCTTATATCTAATCCCTAGTTAGATAGAATTAGGTTATTGAAATAAGAATTCTATTCGGAATAGAATTCATAATCATTATCCATTAATATATCTAATATATAAAGGATAATAATAATAACCTTATTGGATAATAATAGGAGTAATTTAATCTAATTAAAACTCCTAACTCATTTATCCTTTAATTAATTTAATTCATAATCCTAATCTAATTAGAATAGATAAAATCAAATTAATTATTTATGTATTTACATACATAAATTTCGACCCCCTCTATTACTGGGCCTTACTGGGCTTAGTTGGGCTTCCATCAATTAATTAACATCTGTCTCTCTTTTGGGTTCCAAGTCTTATGTGTGACCCATTAGGTTCTTATTGCTTCTAGCCGTATGCAACTATTAAAATTAAGTTTCAAAGAATTATATTTAATCTTTGTATAACGGAACGATGTACAGAGTATGTGATTAGCAAGTCAGTAATCATTCCCCTAGAGCTATAAGAAGACAGGTTGATTCTGTCGTTGACCTTTCAGTATTAGTTACGGTATAATTCGATCCTTTATCAACTACGTCCTTGAACTGAATCTTATGACTATGGGTAATGTCAAGTCACATATAGCGAGACGTTCGTTTTACTTGTACAAGCCGAGTCAACTCAAAATAGATAGGTTAAGTGAAATCTGTATTTCAAGTCTTAAGCTATCACCTTGCAAGGATTTAGAGTCGAGTCTTCCACAAGCGATCCATGGACATATCTCCCATATATAACGATCCCGCAATCACTTCCTGTGCCCACGTCTGCTGTTCACACCCCAGAGTCATCTCTGTTAAGGATCGTGTTACACCAGAGTCAAAGCGTCACATTCCGTAATCCAGAATACCAATTAACATTCCTTTGAGTCTGAGGATTATTTACACCTATTAATACCAATGAGATGAACAGGTGACAAGGATGAATCTACCCATCCTGTTATCTCAAGTCGGGTCCCCAATCCTAATGAACTACTTTTCATCGGATCCATGTAACTGTCCAGATATCTGTATATATAAAGCTTGTGAGATCAGCTTTCTGTCGGACAGAAGTCATTGTTACATGCAAGTCTCAACAGTGATATATCAATCCTAAACATATCACTTGACTTGGGGTGGTTTTAAGTTTATTAGTTTATTATAAAGTTTTGTCTCACTTCATGCTTGTATGAACACTTTATAATCACTTTAAAACAAACTTACGGATTTCCTTTTATTAGACTTTATTTAGTGCTTAAAAAGGATTGCCTTTATATAGTTATAAAACATATATCTCATTAAAACAAATGATATAAAGAACAATTCATTTACATTAAGTTTGTATCCTAGAACAATTATCTATAGGACACTAAACCCCAACACCATCTGCTCTATTTCTCACTGTCCTTAACCTCACCTATTAAACAAGACTTTTCACATCAACAACAGCAAGAAATTGGACAAAGAAATGAGAGGGTGATAATGTTGTTAAAAGATACCATAGATTATGAACTTACAAATATTGTTATTCGAAAAGACAAGATAGGTGAGCCTCGCGTGTGCGTCTCTAACATTTTCCTCAAGAAGACTCGCTTTCGTAACAGCTCCATTCATTCAATTATTCAAATTGTTAATCAGGAGCAACTCTCAACCACTATGAGAAAGTTATACCACCATTTTGTTATGGCATTGATCTTCATATATTAGTTACTTGAGACGCGGAAGCTCAGAATCCAATTAGAAGTTGATATTGCTGAACCATTTTGAGGCATTGGCCTGAAATGATCTCAAACCAACATGTCTCATTCAAATTTGATATACCAATTTGCAAATGTTACATGCTCATAAGAAAATGAACAACGTAATGGCAATGGATTGTTTTAATACCAGATTAGTTTGAAAACCACCACGAGCTCTGACGATGCTAGCCACAGCCCTCAACAATGAACCTTCGTCTGCATTATGTTCGCCAAAACAAAAAATCTCAAAAAAGACAGGAAAAATGAGAAACAGAATCAATGTATTGGATATGAAAAGCATTGAAAAATTAAATCCCTTATTAAACCTTATAAACCCTTACAGAAATGAGCATACATTCAATCGAAACTAAATTATTACTGCATATATCTAGTGTCGAAAACTGAAATGAAGCTTAAGATGTGATTTAAATGAGTTATAAAACAAGCAATAATGAAAAACAACTCATATATATATGGTCAGCATATAAGATACTATGAGATTAATATCAGAAGCAAATTGTATACTATATAAACCGGTACGGAAAGCAAGATAATCAATCACCTAAGCTGATATATTCCCTCTATATGCCAACTAGATATGAAGGCTCGTATCGATTCAAGAACCTAAAAGTGGTGCAAACCAATCAAAGATGTAATGTACAAATGCATCAGGCATTTAGTATAATTTCTAATTAGTATGGTAATGCATTCTCAATTGAGAAATTTTATTCAGACAGACTAATCTTTCTATTCACTGTCTAGGAAGGGAAAGGAAAGACAGCAAACCTGCACTTCAGTGCTTTTGGCTATGCCAGGTATTCAAAACCTTAGCTACTTACTCGAAGTTGAAAAAGAATCGCTACATTAACATCAGCTGCTGCCACTGGCACTAATATAAGGTTGAGCAAAGCACTTAAGTGGGCAGCTCATAATGTAAGCATTGTAGCGAAGCTTGGTCTAGTTCCTTATAGAAAGGAATTGGATTTCATAGTTTTGCCCTCCCCCTCTATCTAAGGTTAAAGTAAAGGAGTTTGTTTAGTTGAATAAAGACGGAGTCCAGAATGTGGTAAGCTTTTCACTTCAAACAATGTGTAGGGTTTACTCGGACTCTGGCTGAATGCCTGATTAAGGGACCAACTGCCATACTAATTTACCTCATTTCATAGCTAAAGGGTGAAAATAAAGGCCTTATAGAGGAGTGCTTGCCCTCTGCTACATTGGAAAAAGAATAGCCGGAGAGAGATGTTACCATTAGGGGTTTCCCCCGGGATGGATTGCTAGCTTACCTTGGGATTGGAACTTCAATATAACATTGAACTGATACTAGAAATTACCCTAGGACAGGGGCAAAGGCCCTTAATACTCTAAAACATACATATTAGGATGCCCATTTACTTTCAATGCCTCAGCTAGAGTCTTTTCAATATTCTATTACGAAAACATCTGAATGTGAATAAGGATCAGCTGTAGAATTACAGTTTTGGGTATGAAAAGACTTCTTTCCTACTTGCCATCTGATTCTGAGTTTGAACCATTGGCTTTTCTCGCTAAATTCTGGATTCTCTACTCTTTTGGCTACTCAATCAATAGCGTGTGTAGATAAGAGAAAGGAAGAAGCAAGGGATTGAGCGCATCTTTCGAAAGGACTCAATAGGCCATTCACCCAAAACCGGAAGAATCAATACGAACAGGGATGAAACCAGAAGACGGAACACGAACACCAACAAACTCATATAATTAATAAACGAAACCCATAAGAAAGAACACAAAAAACGAAATAATAAGGAAATCCAAGATAGAACACGAACACATATAACAATGAAGCTCAGAAGAATAACAAATCAAAATCATTCACTTACCGCTTTTCCGTTGCTTCTGCCACAATCAAAACACGAACAAAACCCAGTCAGCGCCGATGAAACTTCAAACGAGCTGCTGCTTTCGAGTAGAAATTAACTCAAAATCAATTTTCGACCCAAACAAGAAAAAGGAGGAGAGCTGCTAATAGGTTGCACAAAGAGAGAAAGAGAAAGGGGGACAATAGGTTAAGGTTGAAGTTTGAATCTTTGGAGTCGGCTACTTATGAGTAGAAAGCAAACTCAATTTTCGACCCAAACAGATAAAGGAGGAGAGCTGCTAGGTTGCGTAAACAGAGAAAGAGGAAGGGGGAGAACAATAGGTTACGGTTGATGTTTGAATCTTTAGAGTCGGTTTTTTAATTAACAGACTCTAAAGAGTAATTGGGGTCGGTTCTTAATGAACCGATGCCATTAACCCTAGTAATTGGGGTCGGTTCTATCTGAACTGATGTTAATTACTGGCTTATTGGTTTCAATTTATATTTAAATCAAGGCTAATTATTGGATCATTAGTCTCGGTTTAAGAAGAACCGACACTAATGACTGTCCAAACCGTGCGCTATTTTTAAAAATCACATTTAGAGTCGGTTTTTTCAAAAAACCGACTCTAATACTCTAATTATTTGAGTCAGTTTTTTAAATAACCGACCCTAATTACCTGTAGCCACGGTTTTGCAAATAACCGTAGCTAATAAGGTGTGGCCGTAGACTATTTCTGTACTAGTGGTAGTCCGGACGGGTGGTTTAATATTTGAAGACCATGTTCAGTGAGGAACATGGCCTGTGTACACAGTCTAAAGACCTAGTCGGGTATTGGCAGCGAAGTGTTGGGTAAGACCAATACGGGATTAGGCATGGTTAAAGAGACGTCTCGATTATGTTTACGTGTTGTGGATCGATTTACGAGGGGATACTCGATGATGGATACGATGTAGAATTTGATTCAAACTTTGGTTTTTAGTAAATGTTTATATAAGAATCATTACATTTTGATTAAGTTTGATTTGAGATTATTGATTAAAATTCCGTTTTAATTCGATGTTGTTTACAAGTTAATAAGTTTAAGCTTTGGTTTGGTTAAATGTTTTCACAAATGTATACATATAGCTATTTTACGTAAAAACTAGTTTCTATAGTTGATAGTTGCTTACTGAGATTTTTGTCTCATATTTTTAAATGTTTTGATGTTTTTAGGTGAAGAAGTACGAGGTACTGAGGGAAGTGTTCGACACTAGGGCGAGGATTGGATACGGCCACGATTGTCCAAGTCGTCTTCTAGGGTATTGCATACCATTTTGTACATGTAGATATAGGTTTGTTTTGTGCTTGTGAATGTTTAGGCACCCGAGTTGCCAATTTTGGAAGGATAAAGAAGTTGTGGTATGCCAGATTTTGGTTTCAATGTCCAATTATGGTGTTAATTTATGAGATTAGGCAAATTAAAAGTTAATATGTTAGAATTGGAGTAATTTTCTATGTTTCGAACTCGTTTTGGTAAAATGCACGAGAAAAGGATTCGTAATTGGAAATTATAAATGATTTTCGACCTTTTACAAATGTAAAAGTATATGTAGAAAATGTTTTTAAGTTCAAACATGATTTGTAATTCTTAACATTTGATTGGGAGATGTTACTTCCGACTCGTTCATGTCTGTGGTAATGTCTCACTGTCATATCCGATTCTATTTTGGATCGGGTTTGACATTTTGGTATCAGAGCCATAGGTTGGTCCATAGGTATATGAATATAGGTATATATGTGTCAAGTATATTGATAAGGCCAATAAATATTATCCATGCATAACACATATTAAAAATATAATTGTAATAGTTTGTTTATCATATAGATGCATCCAAGATGACGACGTGGCCGACCACCTCTAAATAGGGGTAGAGGTAGAAATGCAGAAGAGAGAGAATTGCGATGGGGTCTAGAAAGCACAGAGGATAGTGTAGCCTCTGATGCTAGGGTTCCACCTGTTTCCCAACCTCAAAGACAACCACCAGAAAATCAACATGTTAATCCTCCACCAATACCACCTGAACCTGAACATCGTGTATCACATGTGGCTCCACAAGCTGCAATGCCGCAAGTTGCACAAATTCTACAGCTTGAACCCCGAACATTAGTTGAAGCTTTAGTAACCATGAGTCATCAGAATATCCGGCGTTTGACCGCTGGATCATAGAAAGGCTCTACTCCTCTTTGGCAGTTGCGAAACAAGCTGTTTCCAGCGAGTTTGGCTTTAATCTTTGCTTATCTATAAAAAACATTAATCAGCCCTTTTATTCTTGCAATATAACATAAAAACACCCCAATTCTTGTATAAGTATTGTGATTAAACTTAGTCAATTTCATGCCTAACAAATACCCCCAAATTGAATCTTTGCTTGTCCTCAAGCAACCAAATGTAAGAAAAAGAATTCAACAGAGAAAAGTTAGGAATGAAATAGTACAGAGAAAGATAATGAGAAAAGAAATTGTTTTGTTCAGCGGGGTAGTTGACAGATGCAATCTATGATCTCATTGAAAAGTTAAAGCTTGTATTAAACTAAGTGCCTTTAATCGAGAAATTCTTTAAAGCTTAAAATTAGACCTCTACTTTCATAAGGAGCAACCAATTCGCCAAACATGCCTCACTTAGGGACTGCAATATTTCACTCACTCTCGTATGGAATTTATTTACCATAGGGAAAAGAATGCAATTTCACTCCTTAGCTCAGTCACCACACCCTTAGGGTGTGAGTTTGCCTTTTGGTCCTGGATCTATGGGTCAAAATTCTTCCAAACATAGTCCAAAGGACTTGATAATGGTTGAAATGTTAGGCTTAGGTTCTGGTTTGGCAGTGAGAGGCTATTTAAGTGTATAAATTCTGTCTTTATGCAAATTATTTAACCTACTCAGCCTTCAACATCTTATCATTTCTTTCCTTACCCGACCCACACAGCCTGATTCTCATAACAAACTACCCTTTCTATTTATATTAATCATTAAAGATCTTTTCAACCAAACACATAATTCCCAGGTTCCTTTCTATCTTATCTTTAGCATTATCTGCTCAATTGCCTTTGTTTTTCTGATCTGTGTGTTTTTAAAAGCACATGATTTCAAATTAAGCAGTTGGTTTTGAAGCACAAGACAGAATTCAGGTTATTTAGGAATATCAGTGACTGGAAAGGTTTCTTTGCGTGGTTTATAGAAAGAACAGGTTATGGCTCAAGTTGGTTATCCTAAAATGTGAGTGCAAAGCACATGTGGCTCTTTGTGTAGCGGAAGGGGAATCTAATTGCCTTTTTCCTCCTATGATTGTCAAAAAGAATCTCCATTTCAACAGGGCAAACCAAGGCAAATTCTCCCTAAAGATAGTGAGTGCTGGCCCACTTAGAAAAGATTAATGCATAATTTAGATGCATTTGCAGGCTCGAGTTCTCACTATTTTTGGGGAAATGCATTTAGGCAAGGGTTACTAATTGTGAAAGAAGATTTAAAAATTTCAAAATTTTCGGAACTTCCAGACTTGGGGAGACAAAATTCAATAACTAAAACTAGACAAATCCATCATAAAACGCACAATCTGTACGGTGATTCCCGCGAACACAAAACAATCGAATAGAGAATGAATAATCATGGAGATGAGAAACATGGAGAAAAGATTTAATAAACAAGGAGACTAGACATCAACAAACGGATTTACACAGGATATTTACATCAAAGATTATCAAGGGGATATTTGTTATACATCAAATCAATTAAATTAACAACATGAATAAACATTTATCATGTTATTTCTGCATATATTGTGATGTGTAACTCCCCACCCCCAAATTAAAACGGAACATTGTCCTCAATGTTATCAGGATGGCAGCAAATGATAGACAATAATAGCAGAATAACATAGGCAGAGTGCATAATTTGAAAAAAATAAGGGTATTAGATGTTACCAAATGCTAGGACAGCGACAAATGTGATAGATCGGGCGGGCTGGGAAAGAGAGGAGTTAACCTCTCTATCCGCAGCGGCAGGAATGGCCTCCCCTTTCGAGGAAGCATCAGCATTAGCATTAGCATTAGCATTAGCATTAGCGTTAGCAGGTGTTTCAGGCATTTTTCTTACCGGACTCTTGACAGAAAAACCGGATGGACTCTCCTTGCCATGCTCCTCAATACAGATGGTTTTGAGCATGTCTATCGATCCCTGTTGTGACTCATACTTTTGCTCAAGTTCAAATATCATCTCACGGTTGGCTTGGTTTTGAGCAAACAGGGAATTGAACCTGTCAAGGATGTCCTCACTCGAAAGCTTTGCACATTTCCTATAGAAATCCAGATCCTTTGGCCGCTCTACTTGTTCGGAGTCCGATGATACCGACACAGTTGGTTCATTTTTTCTCCTCCGGCTCTCAACTTTCCTTGATGCAACAAAGTCCGACATCCAAACCCACTTTCCATTCACCATCTTACCAAACAACATTTTCTGCAGACTCTTGAGATCAATCTGGTCTGGGTGGTTCACAATAGTGAGCCGAGAGTGGTCCTCAGGCTTAAAAACTCCGATAGATTCAGCAATTCTAGTGACAATGCTCCCGCAGCAGATGAGCGATGAGTTCTTCTTACAAAAAGCACTGATGTACTCCCCAAACCAGAAACCTAAATTCATTCTTGGCCCAATCGCCATACTCCACAAGGCTATAAGGTCTGCATGCGGCATAGTGGCTTGATTTTCTCGAGCAAAGATTGTGCCGGATACCAGCTTGTGCAAGTAGCGAACATCATAGTCATCAATATTTGACGCCTTGGAGACGCTCCCGTCATAATGTTGCTGACCTGTAAGAGAATTCCAGAAGGTAGTAGGGTCAAAGACATCAAGTGTCTTGGTGAATGCTTCCTTGTAGCTCTCGGATCCAGGTCATCATCGTCCGTAGCGCCTAACATTTGGTTAAACAAGTTGAGCGAAGGCCTCTGAGTGTGACCCATAAGCCTAAAACTGAACTTCCCTTCTTCTTCAGGATCAGTGATCTCAGCATCGTGCTTGAAAGTAGCCAGGAACTCTAGCGTCAGTTCTTTGTATGCCGGCTCCTTCATCTCAAAGAAGCAGCCGAAATGGCCTGCCTCCATGAGCGTGCGCACATGTTCATCAAGCTTTAGCTGCTTTAGGGTGTCCCAACAAAGTGTTCTTATGGGCCCGAAATCAAGTTTAGCCAGATCTTCGTAGTACTTTTACACCTCAGGATCTTTGAACTGAGAGAGCTTTTTCACAAGCTTTTCATCCGGAACGAAAGCGACCGTGCTTGGTTCCGTCATCTTTCCTTTTGCTTTTTCCTTCTTGGTCGAGCTCTCGACTTTTACGTGTTTTCCCGATCCTCTAGTTCTCATCTGTAAGTCAAACTAAATAGGTGCCTCCGCAACCGTGTATGAGAGAAACAAAAATCTTGGTAAAGGTGAGAGATAATAGTGTGTAAAAACGAATTAGGGTACCCAGCAGTCTGCGTCCTTTAAGTAGAAAAGAGGAGACAAACCTCTTGAGCTACCGCCCTAAAGACCGTCTCCTAATCTGCCACCTGGACTAAGTCATATTGTGAGATGATTACTCCAGGCGAAAAGACGCGAGGGTACCATAACTCTTGCATTTACGGCACACTATCGACTTTGTATTTTACCGAGGGGACGAATAGGCTGAAATTACCGCCTAATGACAGTGGATTTGACGTGTCCCTTATCCTAACATAATTTTGAATTTAGTTCCCCCCCCCCCCCAAAAAAAACTTTTACGAGTAGCTCCACATCCCTCCAGATGTTACACAGGCAAAACTTAAAACTTCACTCTTATTGACAAGGGTAGAAGTTTTATATCTTTCCTTGTGAATATCTTGAATTCATGGTTAAAGTAAAAATGAGACAGTGTAATTGTTATCAGGATAATGATTAACACATGATGAAAAATAATAAAAAAAATTGTTGGAGGGGTACTTCCCTGCTGCAATTGGTGTTTGCAGCGAACACCCTGTGTTTCTGATTAATGGTGAGGAGGGTCCTGGAAGTGAACAGTGTCAATCTTCCTCCTGTGGTCATTCTCGAGGTACGGTTTGAGATGCTGCCCGTTCACTTTGAAAGGAGCATCACCATTTTTGAAAATCTCCACAGCTCCATGCTCGAACACCTTGTTTACAGTGAATGGTTCTGACCATCGTGACTTTAACTTTCCTAGAAAAAGTCTCAGCCTTGAATTGTACAAAAGGACATTTTGTCCTTCGTGAAAGACCTTTTCCTGGATCTTTTTGTCGTGCCACTGCTTGATCTTCTCTTTGTAGTTTATTGCATTCTCGTACGAGAACAGCCTGAACTCTTCCATATCACAGAGTTGAAGTTTTCGCTGATCTCCAAGAGCCTGTTGCTCAAAATTTAAAAATGTTAATGCCCAAAAGGCCCTGTGTTCCATTTCTACCGGCAGGTGACAATATTTTCCGTATAACAATCTAAACGAAGACATTCCAATTGGTGTTTTATAGGCTGTCCTATATGCCCAAAGAGCATCGTCAAGCTTGTTTGCCCAGTCTCTCCTAGAACTGCCAACAGTTTTCTCTAAAATTCTTTTGATTTCACGATTGGAAATCTCCACCTGTCCACTTGTTTGTGGATGGTACGGTGTGGCAATTCTGTGAGAGACTCCAAGCTTGCCCATCATCTTTTCAAATTTGGCATTGCAAAAATGGGTTCCTTGATCACTAATGATCGCTCGTGGGACACCGAATCTAGCGAACAGCCTTTTCAGGAACTTTACAACCACACGGGCGTCATTGGTGGGACTAGACATTGCTTCAACCCACTTGCTCACATAATCTACAGCCACTAAGATATATTTATTCCCAAAAGATGTAGGGAATGGACCCATAAAATCTATGCCCCATATATCAAAGATTTCACAAACAACTATGTTGTTGAGGGGCATGGCATTTCTAGCCAAGATATTGCCTGTTCGTTGGCACTCATTGCAAGTGCTAACAAATAAATGGGCATCTTTACAAAGTGTTGGCCAGAAAAAACCTGATTGAAGAACCTTGGCTGCAGTTCTGCTAGCGCTGTGGTGCCCTCCAGCTTCTCGGTCATGACAATGGCTCAGAACATTATGTTGCTCCTCTTGAGATATGCATCTTCGAATAATTTGATCAGCGCACAACCTGAAAAGATAGGGGTCTTCCCATAAAATAATATTTAATTTCAGAAAAAAACTTTCTCCTCTGATTAGTGGACAGGTTGTGCGGCTTGAGCGAACTCGCAAGGTAATTAGCAATATCGGCAAACCACGGCGCAGGCTGTGCGGCATATAGATGCTCTTCTGGAAATCTTTCCAGAATCTCTGGTTGTTCCTGGCTGCCTTGATGAGAAATCATTGACAAATGATCAGCCGCGACATTTTCAGTTCCCTTTTTATCCTTAATCTCGAGATCAAACTCTTGAAGCAACAATAGCCATCGGATTAACCTCGGCTTAGCATCCTTTTTCGCGAACAAGTAGCGTAGCGCAGCGTGGTCTGTGTGCACAACTACTTTAGATAACACCAAGTAAGGTCGAAATTTGTCGAAGGCATACACAACTGCAAGAAGCTCCTTCTCTGTAGTGGTGTAATTCTGCTGGGCCTCATTTAGCGTCTTGCTTGCGTAGTAAATTAGCCTAAACTTTTCCTCTATCCTTTGTCCAAGAACGGCTCCCACACAAGTATCGCTTGCGTCGCACATCATCTCAAAAGGTTGCTCCCAGTCGGGTCCTGCCAGTATGGGTGAGTTGATCAGCTTGCTCTTTAAAAGTTCAAATGCCTTCAAACAGCTTGCGTCAAAAGAAAATTCCGCTTCCCTATGAAGTAATGCTGACAAGGGTAGCGCAATCTTTGAAAAATCTTTAATAAACCTGCGGTAAAACCCTGCGTGTCCTAAAAAACTTCGCACATCTTTTACATTGGCCGGAACAGCCAGCTTTTCGATTACTTCCACCTTCGCTTTGTCCACTTCCATCTCTTTTTCAGAAATTTTATGTCCGAGAACAATTCCGCCCGTAACCATGAAGTGGCATTTCTCCCAATTCAAGACCAAATGGGTCTCCTTGCAGCGCACAAGCATGGCTTCGAGGTTGTTTAGACAGCTATCAAAAGAGTTTCCAGAAACAGAGAAGTCGTCCATGAATATTGCTACGGTCCGCTCCACCATGTCATGAAAAATGGACATCATACACCTTTGGAAAGTGGCTGGAGTGTTACACAGCCTGAACGACATTCTTCTGTAAGCATAAGTCCCATACGGACATGTGAACGTTGTCTTCTCTTGATCCTCACTATGAACTGCGATCTAGTTGTATCCTGAATAACCGTCGAGAAAACAATAGAAGGCATATCCTGCTAACTGCTCTAACATCTGATCAATGAAGGGCAAAGGGAAATGATCCTTCCTCGTGGCTTCGTTGAGCTTTTTGTAATCAACACAAACTCGCTATCTAGTTATTGTTCTTGTGGGCACCAACTCGTCTTTCTCGTTGAGAACTACGGTTGTTCCTCCCTTCTTTGGCACAACGTGAATAGGGCTGGTCCACACACTATCAGAGATTGGGTAAATAATGCCAGCATCAAGAAGCTTGATCACTTCTTTTCGCACAACCTCCTTCATGTGGGGATTTAGTCTACGTTGCGGCTGGACAGATGGTTTGTGCTCCTTTTCCATCAAGATTCTGTGAACACAGACTACTGGACTGATCCCTTTGATGTCATCAATTTCTCATGCGATTGCATCCTTGTTTCTTCGCAATACCGCCATGAGTTTCACCTTTTGATCAGGAGTTAACTTTGAGGATATGATGACTGGACTTCTGCTGGGTGGTTCAAGGAAAGCATACTCGAGGTGTGCAGGCAATGGTTTCAATTCTGGTTTAGACACCGGCATAGTTGGTATCTCCGGTGGTTCTTGATGAGTATGAACAGTAGGATCGAAAGGAGGTGTCGGTAGGTTGGATTCAATGGAACACCCTGTTCCTTCGCATATGTTCACCTCTTCTCCCAATAAAGTCTCTAGAGTGTCCTGTTCCTGCAAAGTAGAAAGACTTTGGAAATCATCCAAGAAACAGCATGTGTCATCATTATTGTTTGCACGTCTCATTGCCTCGTTCATTTTGAAAATGACTTCTTCCCCATTAATCCTTAAGAATAATTGTCCCTCTCCTACGTCTATCAATGTTCTACCCGTGGCTAAAAATGGTCTACCTAGGATAATAGGAACATGCAAGTCTTCATCAATGTCCATTATAATGAAATCAACGGGCAGTATGAATTTTCCTACTTTGACTAGCACGTCTTCCACTACTCCTCTAGGATAACATACTGAACGATCGGCCAACTGAATGGACATACGAGTAGGTTGCTAATCCAAGTTTAGCATATACAGAATAAGGCATCAGATTTATGCTAGCTCCTAGGTCACATAGTGCATTTTCAATATTTAGCTTTCCAATTGAACAAGGAATAGAAAAACTCCCTGGATCTTTTAACTTCTTGGGTAGCTGCTGCTTGTTTTGGAGTATTGATGAACAATCTCTGTTGAGTTGTATCATGGAAATGTTTTCCAGCTTCTTTTTGTTAAACAAGATGTCTTTGAGGAATTTGGCGTATGTCGGCATCTGTGCCAGCGCTTCTACGAAAGGAATGTTGATATGCAACTTCCTTAAGTTATCCAATACTTTAGAATTCTGTTCTTCCAGCTTTTTATTGATCAATCGCGTTGGATATGGCACAGGTGGAACATACGGTGCTGGTGGCTTATACATCTTTTCGTTTTCCCCTTGATCCTGCTTACTGGCACAGGTTGTCTTCATGCTTTCTTCTTCACTGGGAACATCTTATTCCTGCTCCCTTTCAGCTTCCTTGGACATTCCTGTGCATTCAACATTTTCATCAGTCCAAATAATGGGTTGAGTTTGCTTATCTGACCTCAGGGTGATTGCCATGACATCGCCCTTTGGATTTGGCTCTGTGTTGCTCGGCATTATTCCCTTTCCTTTTGACGTAGATGCAGCTAACTGATGAACCTGTGTTTCCAGACTCTTTATTGATGCTTGTGTCTATTTCATGAACTGCATCATCATTGTTTTCATATCTGGCTCTACATCTTCCTTGGGTGGCACAGGTTGTTTGTAATGCTGCTGAGGTTGCCTTTGGTAGTGTCCTCCTTACTGTTGTTGATATCTCGGTTGTTCCTGCTGATTCGGCTGGCCTGTCCATCCAAAGTTTGGATGGTTTCTTATGGCAGGATTATACGTGTTGGAATACGGGTTAGGTGGATTCCTCTAATTATACCCTGCGTAATCACATTCTGCCTGTGCGCCCTTTCCCTGCTTAACTCCGGGACAGTTGATACTGAAATGAAGGCCTCCACAAAAATCGCAAATGTCATTGAATGGTGGTTCGTTGTGAATCGAAGACACATTTATCTTGCCCAGCTGTCTAGCAAGCTGTTCTACCTGACTTGTCAATTTTGACACAACATCATCATTTCCCATCTTCTTCCCTTCACTTCTGGCTGAGTGCCAGTTGTAACTTGTGCTTACTACCTTCTCAATAAGGTCATACAAAGCCTGTGGCTCAAGATCTTCTGGGTTACCGTTGGCTATGGATTCAATCTGGATTTTGTAGATGTTTGTCACACCATTATATAAATTCTGCACTTGCATCCACATAGGGATACCATGATTAGGTACCCTTCTCAATAGCTCTTTGTATCTTTCTCAGGCTTCTGCTAGAGACTCATCCTCTTCTTGTACAAACCGCGACACTTCATTTCTCAGTTTTATGGCTTGTCGATTTGGGAAATATTTCATCAGAAAAGCTCATGCCATTTCTTCCCAACTTGTGATTGTCCCTGGTTGTAGATTTCTTAGCCAGTTTTTCGCTTTATCCCTTAGGGAAAAAGGAAACAACTTTAGTCTGATTACGTCGTCAGAAACACCTCTGTTTGATCTGAATGTGTTGCACAACATGATGAATTCTTGAATATGCCCATTTGGATCTTCAGATTGAAACCCATTAAATTGTACTGAGGCCTGGATCATCTGTATCATGGATCCCTTCACCTCGAACATGTTGTTCCCCTCGTTGGGCAACACGATACAAGATGAATGTCCCTCTGTGGTTGGCCTCGAATAATCTCTGATTCGCATAACAGGAGGGTTGTTATTTTCTCCCTCTCCTTCAGGACCAGGCTGAACAATGTGTTCCGGTCCTCTTCCAGCCATTCTTCTTTCCCTTTGTCTCTCTCTCTGTCGAGCACATCGAGCTCCCGCTCGGTTTCGTCTACACGTTCTCTCTAATTCGAGATCGATAGGAAAAACAGGAGGTCCAGCTCTACGCATAAACAGGTTGAGAACTTCTTTGTTTCCTGCACGCCTTAGCAAACAGATTAAAAATGTTGAAACACCTTTCCACATAATTTTGATTTGAAAAAATTGTTTAAGTGTAATTAAAATATATTCTAAACACACTAAGTTTAAATGCTTTGATTTATTCTACTAATGTGTTTGTTCAATGTTGAGTTAAAATTGTTTATAAGACACAAGGATTAAAAGGCCCAAGCCCAATACGGAAGTCAAAGCCCAAGTCAAATAGTTTAAGGCAACTCGACCCGCGTATGTCAAAACGTTGTCGTTATGTACAAAACGCAGCTCAGCGGAAGAAGGATCTAGAAGACCTTCCTGGAACAACTTCGGGACGAAGCTGCTGAGTTGATTCGACAAACAGTACAAGACAGCACCTAAGCAAGAACAACTTCCAGACAAAGTGATTCCACTTTGGGTAAAGTTCAGAAGACACAGAATGCTGTCTAGTTGACCTTACCATAAATGGAGAGACATTCTGCCAAGCTGACCAAAAGCTGACCGAGAACAGAAGATACTCAAATCTAATTTAAAACTTGAGATGTGAGAAAAAGTAAACTCAAATAGATAGGTTAAGTCACATATAGCGAGACGTTCATTTTACTTGTACAGGCCGAGTCAACTCAAATAGATAGGTTAAGTGAAATCTGTATTTCAAGTCTTAAGCTATCACCTTGCAAGGATTTAGAGTCGAGTCTTCCACAAGCGATCCTTGGATGTATCTCCCATTTATCGGGAGTGATAAATGCTCAATCCAATATATAATGATCCCGTAATCACTTCATGTGATACCCAACGTCTACTGTTCACACCCCAGAGTCATCTCTATTAAGGATCGTGTTACACCAGAGTCAAAGCGTCACATTCCGTAATCCAGAATACCAATTAATATTCCTTTGAGTCTGAGGATTAGTTATACCTATTAATACCAATGAGATGAACAGGTGACAAGGATGAATCTACCCATCCTGTTATCTCAAATCGGATCCCCAATCCTAATGAACAACTTTTCATCGGATCTATGTAACTGTCCAGATATCTGTATATATGAAGCTTGTGAGATCAGCTTTCTGTCGGACAGAAGACATTGTTACATACAAGTCTCAACAGTGATATATCAATCCCAAACATATCACTTGACTTGGGGTGGTTTTAAGTTTATCAGTTTATTATAAAGTTTTGTCTCACTTCATGCTTGTATGAACACTTTATAATCACTTTAAATAAACTTACGGATTTCCTTTTATTAGACTTTATTTAGTGCTTAAAAGGGATTGCCTTTATATAGTTATAAAACATATATCTCATTAAAACAAATGATATAAAGAACAATTCATTTACATTAAGTTTGTATCCTAGAACAATTGTCTATAGGACACTAAACCCCAACAAAACCCTCATCAATCACAACATTGGCAAAATACTACACATTCATTGAAAATGATATACGACTTACATTACTGGCCCGGACTGGCCTTGCCCATTCAAAATGGATTACTCACTCATATCGAGCAGTGAGTAATCAGTTGTTCTTGATACATTCAGAGACTCCATTTGAGTTCTCCTCCCTTCCTTTTCTAAAATAACTTATCTATTCTAAAAAAACTAAAACTATCCAAACTACCTATCTTTCCTTCGCTATGCCTACTTAAAGGAGAAAGACAAGGACAAATTTGGTACATGAAAAGTACCCTTACAGAGATTAAGTCAACTAATACTAAACAAAAATAAATTGAAATGATTAGGAATCCTTTTTGACCCTTGAACACTCAAGGGTCGATACTTCATGTCATCTTGCTTCTTTGAGTAATGCCACCTTAACACTTTTCCACCTGCTGCTCTGCCTCTGCCTCTGCCACCTCTGATCTGTCGCTGTCCGTCATTGAGTATACGACGTTTAACCGCTGGATCAAATAAAGGCTCCACTCCTTCTTAGCAGTAGTGAAACAAGCTGTTTCCAGCGAGTTTGGCTTTTATCAATGCTTACCTATAAAAAGACATTAATCAGTCCTTTATCTTGCAATATAATGTAAAAACACCCAAATTCTCATATAAATATTATGTTAAACTAAGTCAATTTCATGCCTAACAGGAACACATCTGGATATTCATTCACAATTGGCACATCTTCTAATTTAGGAGGTTTTTCCATATTGTCTATCACATACGCCAAGAAAGATTCACACCCCTTCCTTAACATTTTTAAAGCTGTCATAACCGAGACTATATTTCTATGTACACCTCTCTCGCCTTGAAACACATATTTTTCCCCATTAGCTAATAACAGATTAACTTTCTTCCTACAACAGTCTACCAAGGCTTGACACTTAGATAATGAATCCATGCCTAATATCACATCAAATGTTTGAACCATTAAAGGTACCAAATCAGCATGTATAAAGGACTCTCCTAATTTTACTTCACAATCAGGATAGACATGTGTACATACTAAAGATTCTCCCATAGGCATGCTAACAATTAAACATTCAGGCATCAATTTCGACTCCCACATTACATCAGACATAAATAAAGGCGACACAAAGGAATGCGTAGCACCAGGATCAATAAGCACATAAGCATCTTTTCCAAATAAAGAAATCGTACCAGTGATAACTTCTATAGATGCAATAGCTTCTTGTGGAGTCATAGCAAAAACTCGAGGTTGAGTTGCAGATCTATCCGACTGAGTACCCTGATTTCTAGCTCCCTGAGAAGTATTACCAGCTCCTCTAGCCATATTGGTACCTCTACCATTACCACGACCATTTCCCCTTCCAACTGAATTACCTCCACTTGCTCTGTCACCCTGTGATCCTCGACCTCTCCCAACAGTGTTCAATTTAGGACAATTAGTACATACATGCCCTTCTTCACCACACTCGTAACATGAAATTCTTCTTTTAGATTCTGTTATCCTCCCTGATGACGGGCAATCCTTTTTCAAGTGACCCCTTCCTCCACATTGATAACATCCTAGAGATCTTTTCCTACATTCTCTAGAATGAAATTTCCCACACTGAACACATTTTGGACCATTACCACTACTAGCGATGGAAGGACTATACGAAGCTTGGCTAATAGTATCAGATGCTCGGAAATTAGTACGGCTCACAGGTGCTCCTCTTGTGTTCTGACTCTAAGTTTGACCACCTTGAAACTGAGATGATCCCCCTTTCACAAACTTGGATCTCACAATATCCCCTGACTGCTTCTAACTATTCTCAGATTCTAACTTGCCTTTCAACTTTTCTTTCTGCAATGCTTTTTCCACCCAGCCACGGTAATGTTTACCTTCATACAAACTCAGTTCATTCTGATAAAATGCACTCAGACCATCTTTGAACCTTTCTCATTGAACTTCCTCAGTAGGAAACCACTGACTTGCATAACGGTATAAATCATCGAACTTGTCCACATACTCCCTCACAGTCATAGTTCCCTGTTTCAAATTAAAGAACTCATTCCTCTTCGCTTTCTGAAATGATTCAGTCAGATATTCTTTCATGAATTCACGTTTGAAAACATCCCAGTTCAAACCTTCAGGATACAAACCCCTAACTCTAGTTAACCATGTATCTGCTGGCCCATGTAATAAACCAAACACGGTCTTTACTTTATCTTGAGTACTTAACTGCATAGTACTAAAGGCTTTTTCTGTAGCTTTTAGCCAATTATCAGCTTCCTCAGGTTGACAGATCAGAGGTGGGCGTGGCAGAGGCAGCAGGTGGACAAGTGTTTCAGTGGCATTTCCTAAAGTAACATGAGGACAAGATGTTTCGACCCTTGAGTGTTCAAGGGTCAAAAGGATCCATAATCATTTTCTATTTTGTTTTAGTTATAGAGTGTTGACTTATTTCTGTATTACTTTTGTAAGGGTACTTTGGGGTACCAGTTTTGGCCCGATCTTTCTCCTTTAAATAGATGTAGCAAAGGAAAGATAGAAAAGGTTCATCATCGGATAATTTATTTTGTTTAGAACAGAAAAGTCACTCTTTAGGCGTTAGATTAGAGCTCCAATGGAGTTTCTGAATGTATCAAGAACTTCTGATTGTTCACTGCTCGATATGAGTGAGTAATCCATTTTGAATAGGCACGGCCAGTCCGGGCCGGTGATATAAGTTTTATAACTCTTTCAATGAATGTTTAGTATTTTGCCAATGATGTGTTGATGAGGATCTTTATTTCTGTGCTTCGGCACATATGCATGTGATAGATGAATGTTAGGACACTACTTGCATCTTCACTGATATCTCTACCAATCTCGCAACCTCGAAACAGACATGTTAGATGGTTGTGTCAAAGGTTTTCTTAACGGAAATGCAGCGTTGATCTTAATGCAAGAAAGAAAGTTCCTTTAGGATGCTATTGGCTCTAGTAAATCTTAGGAACTTAAGAACACACGAAAGTTGACTTAAGTGGACATTAAAGCTGGTACTTTGACTTCATTGGTACTGTCACTAATTTGTTGGAGTGTTGTATGGCCTTGCACAACCTGTTCGGCAGTGCCTAGCCTGTTCTATCCTTTAAACTGTATTCTATTTTTCATCTCCTTCATAACTTTAGCACGCTTTTGTCTTAACTGTCCACACTCAAACAATCAATCCTACTAAGAAGATACCTTTACACACACACTCTGTCCAACAACGATTTTCTCATATCATTTTGATCTCAATCCCTATGGATACGATACTTGACTTATCACTTTATTACTTGTATCTAGTACACTTGCTAGAGTCACATCTGAGGACAACAGCCTCTTCTCTTGCATTAATACTCCCCCAACTCCTACTCCACTCGCATCACACTCAACTTCGAAGAGCTTATCAAAATCTGGAAACGCTAGAATCGGAGCAGTGTTTAGCTTTTCCTTTATCAAGGTGAAACTGCTCTCTTGTTCATCTCCCCACTTGAAGCCTCTACACTTCTTCAAACACTCGGTCATAGGAGCCATAATAGCGCTGAAATTCTGGATGAACCGTCTATAGAAAGTAGCCAACCCATGAAAGCTTCTAATATCCCCAACGGTCTTCAGAGTCGGCCACTCCCGAATAGCTCTAACTTTCTCTTCATCAACACGGATACCACTCCCACTGACCACATACCCGAGAAACACCAAGCTCTCCATCACAAAGTCACACTTATTAGTGTTGGCAAAGAGTTGGTTCTCCCGAAGCAAAGCTAGTACGGTCCTCAAGTGCTCCACATGCTCTTCCAATGTCTTACTATGGATGAGAATATCATCAAAGTAGACCACCACAAACTTCCCAATCACCAGACGCAATACTTGGTTCATCAACATCATGAAAGTGCTCGGTGCATTGGTCATCCCGAATGGCATCACTAGCCACTCATACAATCCATCACGCGTCGTAAACGCCGTCTTCCATTCATCTCCCGCCTTGATCCGGATTTGGTCGTACCCACTCCTCAAATCAATCTTGGAAAAGACCTTGGACCCACCCAATTGATCAAGCATGTCATCAAGTCGGGGAATCGGGAACTTGTACCGAATAGTGATCTTGTTGATGGCTCGGCTATCCACACACATCCTCCACGACCCATCTTTCTTGGGTGTCAATAAAGCCGGCACTGCACATGGACTCATGCTCTCCCTAACATAGCCCATTCTTATCAACTCCTCCACCTTCTCCTTCATCACTTCACTCTCCTTGGGACTCATCTGATAATGAGGCAGACTAGGCAAGCTAGCTCCCGGCACAAGATCGATATAGAGTTGGATGTCCGGTGGGGGTGGTAGCCCATATGGTAACTCCTCCAAAAACACATCACGGAACTCATTAAGCAAATTCTCGACTTTTTTCGGAACTTCTTCCCCTTCACTACCTACCCTCCCCGACGGTGTACTAGATTTCACCATCACTACATAGACCGTTTGAATTTCCTCACACTCGTTGATAAATGCCTTGTGAGTTGGGCAAACGATCAAAGTAGATTTCTCCTTAGTCTTGGATTCTCCTACAAGAGGTGTGAGCACATAACGAATCCCATCCTTCACAAATCGATAGGTGTTCTTTCTTCCGGAATGGATCCCTATCAAATTGCCACGGACATCCCAACAATAGGTGGCAAGCAGGCATCTCCACAATGTCACAATAGACTTCATCCCGGTACTATCCTATCTCAAGAGGTACCCTACACCTTTGAGTGACTTTCAGCTCTCCTACATTCTTGATCCAACCCACACTATACGAGCTCGGATGTGCTTCAAAAACCAACCCAAACCTCTTAGCCGATGTGTCGCTAATGATGTTCTCTTGGCTACCACTATCAATAATCACACTGCACTTCACCCCTTGAACTAGACATCGGGTTCAGAACAATTGATGCCATTGGTCCGTTTCCACTCTAGTCGAGATCAAGAGTCTTCTCACCACATGTACGGCTTGCCCACCATCATACTCTCCCCTGTAATCATCATCAACCGGGTCATAACAAACATCCCCTTCATCATTGTACTCATCATCATCTTCATACCGCTCAACCATGTTGGCACTTCTCCTCTTGGGACACTCATTAGAACGGTGACCCGGCTCATTGCATCGGAAACATTTGAATGGAGCCGGTCTCACATAGGGGTTGTTGCCCCTAGGGGGTTGTGTCGCCTTAAAAGGCCTCACATCTCCACTAGGTGCCTTTCCCGCACTTGGCGCCTTGGGATCGCTTGAACTTGCAATACCCTTGCCCTTATCAATCCCCTTGGGAGCTCCTCTCCCTCCATAAGTACCTTCAAACTCAACTGTGCTTCGGCCTTTAATGCTAAATTACGGGCGTCCTGCACCCGAATAACCATTGCGTCCCAATCCGGTCTTGGATGTTGTACCTCAATCCTTCAAGATACCTTGAGGTCTTTTGGCTTTCGGTTTCCGACAAGTTATCCCTTGCCGAAAGCGGCAAAAACTCCGAGGTGTACTCGTGCACACTCCTTGCACCTTGTGAGCAATTTCGATAAGAACTGTAAATGTATTATTCGTAGTCGGGTGGTAGAAACCTCTCCCGCAACATCTATTTCATTCTAAGCCAAGATTTAATTGGCTCCCTTCCTCCTCTTCTTCTCCCTTCCTTCATATTATCCCACCAAACCGAAGCTCCTCCTTTCAACCGGTAAGCTACTAAACGGACTTTCCGATCCTCCGGTATTTTCGGATAATCAAAGAACCGTTCCACCTCTAACAACCAATCAAGGAAACCCTCTATGTCGAGTTCTCCCCCGAATGACGGTAAATCCACTTTTAACTTAAAAGCATCATCCCGCTCAAAATTACCTCCATATGCCCTTCTCAAATTCGGCTCTCTCCCATATCCGCCTCTTTCATTACCCTGACCCCCATACGGATCATTCAAACCAACATTCTCCCTCTCATAACCACCTACAACATTATCATGCACAATATCTATATTCCTGGTGTCACGCCCGAACTCTAAAATTTACTATACAAAATCAACCTAAAATCCGACAGCATTTCCTCTGGAATATGAATAACCCAATTTTTTTTATACCTGTCAAAAGAAGTCACCAAGCTATCCTTACATATATATATATGTATAATATCATCCTATTCAACAACAATCTAATATAGTCTTATGTCTAGGATACCATCTCCAACTAGTAACAATACAACTAGTATTTCATGTTAATAAGTACAAACGCCAAAATTTGAGGTAATCCTCAACAAGAGAGTAATCTAAGTTGGCCCAACCTCTTCTATGACTTACTGAAGATCCAAAAACACCTATCTGCTACAATCTAGCTACCTCTTATCAGCTTATCTGAAATGTTTAAATAAGAGGGGTGAGTATAACACATACTCAATGAATGGATAAATATATAACAAAGGGGAACAATACAGGTTTTTCATACATAATATGTACATGTTAAAAATCATAGCCGGATAAATAAAGTTTGTAAAAAAAAAAATAACGATTCAAAACAACTTTTCTAAGACGTTTCGTTTTCTGAATCATTTATGTCATAAAAATAAAATATTGTTGGGGTTTAGTGTCCTATAGTCAATTGTTGCAGGATACAAACTTAATGTAAATGAATTGTTCTTTATATCATTTGTTTTAATGAGATATATGTTTTATAACTATATAAAGGCAATCCCTTTTAAGCACTAAATAAAGTCTAATAAAAGGAAATCCGCAAGTTTGTTTAAAGTGATTATAAAGTGTTCATACAAGCATGAAGTGAGACAACACTTTATAATAAACTAATAAACTTAAAACCACCCCAAGTCAAGTGATATATTTAGGATTGATATATCACTGTTGAGACTTATATGTAACAATGTCTTCTGTCCGACAGAAAGCTGATCTCACAAGCTTCATATATATAGATATCTGGACAGTTACATAGATCCGATGAAACGTCGTTCATTAGGATTGGGGATCCGACTTGAGATAACAGGATGGGTAGATTCATCCTTGTCACCTGTTCATCTCATTGGTATTAATAGGTATAACTAATCCTCAGACTCAAAGGAATGTTAATTGGTCATCCTGAATTACTGAATGTGAGACTTTGATCATATGGTCCCACGATCCTTAACAGAGATGACTCTGGGGTGTGAACTGCAAAGGTTGGGTGTCACAGGAGGTAATGTCAGGGTAGTTATACATTGGATTGAGCATTTATCACTCCCGATTAATGGGAGATACATCCAAGGATCGCTTGTGGAAGACTCGACTCTAAATCCTTGCAAGGTGATAGCTTAAGAGTAGAAATACAGATTTCACTTAACCTATCTATTTGAGTTGACTCGGCCTGTACAAGTAAAACGAACGTCTCGCTATATGTGACTTGACATCACCCATAATCATAAGATTCAGTTCAAGGATGTAGTTGATAAAGGATCGAATTATACTGTAACTAATACGGAAGGGTTAACGACAGAATCAACCTGTCTTCTTAACGGACTCTGGGGGAATGATTACAGACTTGCCTATAACATACTCAGTACATCATTCCGTTATGCAAGGATTAAATATAATTCTTGAAGAAATTAATTTAATAGTTGCATACGGCCAGAAGTAGTAAGAACCTAATGGATCACACATAAGACTTGGAACCAAAAGAGAGATGGATATGATTAATAGATGGAAGCCCAATTGAGCCCAGTAAGGCCCATTTATATAGAGGGGGCCGAAATTTATATATAGTAAATAAGGAATTATTTTAATTCCATTAATCCTAATTTGATTAGGTTTGTGAATTAAATTAATTAAGAGATAATTAAGTTAGGAGTTTTAATTAGATTAATATACTCCTATTATTATCCAATTAGGTTATTTATTATTATCCTAAATGTATTTGATATATTATAAGATAATAATTAGGAATCCTATTCCGAATGGAATTCCTATTAAATAACCTATTCCTATCTAACTAGGGTTTAGATAGAAGCGACTATATATACCCCCTCCCTATGAGAATTTCGACCAAGCTAATCCTCTCCCCTTATTGTGATTTTCGAAACCTACATTAAGTGAGAGAGATTGAATTCGCATCCCCTAGTTCGTGGACAAGAATTCATACGGCTTCTGTCAATTGATTAATCTCATCCATCTCCTTTTCTCTTTGATCTTGTGTTGGTTAATTAGAGGCAATCTAATTTGGTTGCATCTCATAAGGGTTGATTCTAACTTAATCTCACCGTGTTCACGAAAGAAGGAAAAACAATCAAAAGGGAGAAATTCGTTTTTCTTCGCCTACATCAGGTCAGTTCACTATTTCGCGGATTCCCGGAGATTGAACCGTCGGATCGTCGCGATTTTTGGACAGTAGCTTCTAGACATATTCTTCCACGTTTCCACCGAAGGGATTGTCGTTCGGAGGTATGGAAGGTCTGTTTCGGATAGGGGCAGATTGGTAAACAGTTTACATCTCCTTTGAAGTTGTGGGCACTTCGTTTGCAACGGTAGATTGATCATCGAAAGGTATTTCTTCTTATCCCTCTTTATATGAAATAACGATTAACGGATCCTATGGTTAAAAGGAAGTAGGCTAAAAAATTTATATTTCCGCTGTTATACCTTAGCCTTAATTTCCATCAAATATATTATATCAAAACATTATCATCTCAAAATATCATCATACACCCAAATACGAATCCTAAATATCAACTTCAAGGGGCGAACCACGTAGGGATGACAAACCAGCCCCTAGAAGTAACCATAAACCATCCACGTGAAATCTACATATTTCACGTATCTCATAACTGAATAAGTGGGTGGGATCCCGGTATTTCACAACTCATCAACCAATTCTGTCATACGCATGCGCAGAGCCAATATCCATCATCATCATCACAACACTATGGAAACCCGTCATCAAAGGCATGATCTAAAGGCTTATAACTTGAGTGTATGATGTCATTTATCCAGCTTTCTCATCAAATACATTTCAAAATCCAACACCAAACTCATAGCATATTTATACATACACACACACATATATATATATATATATATATATATATATATATATATATATAATTAAAACACAAAATACCATGAATTGTTCCCAATTTTATTAATCAAGATATACTTTGCTTGAAACATTTTATTTAGCATAATTAGAACATAATGAAAACAACATTGTTACATAATTACCCACTCACGTTATTGTCCAAAAAGAACCACTTCCTTTAACCTTACAAGCACCTTATTGTGTCTCCATAGGTGTTAGATCCTCACCTAGAATAACCACAATCAACTTTATGTATTTAATAATTCTAATTCACCATAAAATGATAAAAATGTATGCTTAAGTCCCTAATTTTGTTAACCTCATACATTATCTAACTTCACCTAATCCTAAGGTTACCTAAATGTGAATTTCTATGTTAAATTCCTAAGCTATAAACTTGAAAAATTCATAGTAATTAATCTGTTGAGAATCTAACAAAAAGTCAAGAATTAATCTTTCTCAAAATAATATACGGAACATGGTAAAAATAATTTCGGCTGGAAATACCTTCGCCGGAGAAACTCGCCGACCACCGGAATGTCGCCGGCGTGAATCCGGTGGCTGCTGGAAACTCTCCTCGCCAACACGAGTTCAATGGTGGTGGTTTCGTAGCTTAACTCCTTACGATTTGTCTGAATCGAGCCTTTGAAGATTGAAATCCATAATACCCAAAACTTGAAGTTTAGTTCTAAATTTCAGAAATTGATAGATGTTTTGGCTTGGTTGAGAGGGATTAGTAAGTGCAAAGTGAAGATTAAACTGATTATGAGGAAGATTGATGGAGAAAATGATGAAATATGATGGTGGTGATGCAAGAGAGGAAAGAAAGAGCTAGAAGAATGATGGGTGGAAGAGAAATGAGAAATCATAAAATGGGGGTGAAGGGCTGCCTCCTCTCTTTATTTTTATTTATTTTTTTTAACCCCCAAATTTTTATTTATTTACATTAAGAGCCCAAATGTTATAACTCTTCCCCCGTAAAAGTAAATCTAGTCCTGAGATTTACATCTCCAATGGTGGAAAAAGATGTGGGTACTGCGAACGCATGTCTTGCTCTCTCTCCCAAGTTGCCTCTTCTCTAGAATGGTTTCTCCACAAGACTTTTACCAATGGTATAACCTTATTCCTTAAGACTTTCTCTTCTCGAGCCAAAATCTCTATAGGTTCTTCCTTATATGTCAAATCCTCTCTCAACTCTACCGGTTTCTTTTTAAGAACATGAGATGGATCACTTCGGTATCTTCTCAACATTGAAACATGGAAGACATCATGAATTTTTGATAACTCGGGTGGTAAAGCCAATCGATATGCCACTGGTCCAATTCTTTCTAGAACTTCATATGGACCAATAAATCTTAGGCTCAATTTCCCTCGTTTCCCGAAGCGCAACACTCCTTTCCAAGGTGAAATCTTTAGAAAAACTTTATTCCGCACATTATACTCAATATCCTTCCTTTTCAAATCCGCATAACTCTTTTGCCGGTCTTGAGCCACTTTCAACCTGTTTCTGATGATCTGGATTTTATCAACAGTTAACTGCACGATTTCAGGACCAATTAGTTTCCTTTCCCCAGCTTCATCCCAACATACCAGTTGTTAGACAAGGTGCCGAACGGACTCGCCCGGGCGGACCGGGGGGTGGACACCTCATGGCGACGTAAGTGGTGATTGGCGTCGAAAGCAACCAATCGTGGAATCAAGCTGCTCGGCGGGACCGGAGCATGGAGTATGGAAGAGTCGCCACCCACGAATGGGAAAATGAACACCGATCCCTTGCGGGAGACCGGTGAGGGTTCGGGAAACTTAGGTACGAGCCGAGAAGGCTAGCTCCTTTCCGGAGAACGGCTATTAGGCACCCCGACATCGCCCGGTTATGAACCACCGGCCTCCTACTCAGCGTGTTAGGCGATAACGGACTAATCGCATATTTCTTTAAGTTTAAAATTCATTTGAAACCTTTTCTTTCTCGCTTTGAAAACCATTTTGAGCATGTCATTAAAAGCCACTTTAGTAAAGAATCACCCATTTTGCATAAATTAAAAATACATAGGAGAGAGAGGGGGAGAAGAAAGAATTGATTTATTCACAGTGTGATTTTATGCTTTAGACTATACACTAACTCTAAGCTAATCTCATTCCCCAAAAAACGAGTTTATTTACATGGTTCGTACCTTAATCGCCGTTGGAACGATTTGGGTACGTTTCAAAACCCCGTTAATTTACATGACATCAACTCGAATCGCCGTTGGAACGACTCGAGCGTTTGAAAACGTTTGAACAAGAAGTTTCAACCAAAAACGTGATTAAGCATACAAGTCAATTTATTTTGTACAAAACTGTTTAGTTAGGAAAACGATTCAAAACTTCCTCATTTACAATGAAAAGAAACGATTTTAATTACAAGGTTCGCCTAACCCGTCGTTGGAACGAATTAAGGTTTTAAAACGTGCTGTTTAGGAAGTGGTTTGAAATGATAGAAAAAGCCTTTTATTTACGCTTTAGGAATATCTAGAAAAACTTTTAGTTTAAATAAGCAAATTAAACTCTCTTTTTGTGGTTTGTTTTCCCCTTTTTCACTCAATTAACCTTTAATCACAACAATTAAGAAATTTAATCTAAATCAACCCAAATATATTCATAGAATATGTAAATATAGAAAACCTAAAAGGAGAATAAATATACATATTTATACATATATACGAGAATGGTAAAAATGGTAATAATATATGTAGGTTAAATATATGGTAAGAAAAAAATAATAGTACATATATATAAGTGAAAATAGAGATAATACTAATTAAAATACACCTTGATTTTGATTTAAGAAACAATGTAAAAATAGAGAATAAAATCCATAAATAAGAAAGTTAAATTCATCCCAAAATAGTTTTACATAATAAATATATAGAAAATAACCCACACCCTAAATAATGGCTAATATAACTCAAATAAACCAAAAACTATATATATGTACAAATATGTTATTTTACAAAACTAAATTGATGTACATTAAGTTTGAAATATAAAGTAGATAGATAAATAATAGTTATATAACCCAAAATAATTTTCCATAAATACATTACATAATTATACACATATATATACAAGGACCAAAAGTCTAAAAGTTGAGAAAGAGGGATCAAAACAACATTTTTTACATTTCAGCAGCTTTACCGATGGAAAATCTGTCGGTAAACAGCCTTTAGTGACAGAAAACGGAAAATTACAGAATTAGTCCAACAGTTTCCAGATTTATTCAAAAGCTTTAGATTAGATCTATTCTATCGTTTTGGGTCCCCGAACTACCAAAATTGGATCATAGTCTATAACGGAGATTCCTAAAACGATGTTTTATTTCAAAACGTTATTTAGAAATATTTTCAAAAACTTATAATTACAACGTTTTTTAATCCCGAACTACCTTTGAATCGGATCACGGTTCGTATTGGGATATTAAAACGAGGTTTTTATTTCAAAATCAAAACGAACATTTATTTAATACGGGACGAGAATTAAATAAATACGGGAGAATAAATAAACGTGATAAATAAATAAATAAAATAAAGACTAAAAATAAAATAAATAAATAAAATAATTAAACTAAATAACACGAGTCTAGTCCTCGGATAATACCTCAAGATCGGTATTGACAGTTGAAGTCGGTTGATTCCACGAATTATGATTTTTCGGTGTTTTTTGTGTTTCGGTAAAATATTTAACTTTTAGGAATTTCCAAATTTTTAGGAAAAAAAATGTTTTTTCCCAAAAAAAATCACTTTCTCTCTCTAAAAAATGTTTTAGAGTGAGAAGCTCTCAAAATTCCTCTCCTCTTAATGTATGGGGATCCGTGCCTTTTATAAGCACGGATCCCAAAAAAATTTGGGCGTAGCCCGACGGGCGTCGGGCTACGCCCAAAATGTTGGGCGGACGCCCAAAACCAGTTGGGCGAACGCCCAACATATGTTGGGCGCGCGCCCAACTTACGTTGGGCGTTCGCCCAACGATGTCGGGCGTTCGCCCCACGTCGTTGGGCGCTCGCCCAACGGCTGTCGGGCGTGCGCCTCGCGCTGTCGGGCACGCGTCCAACTGTTGTCGGGCGCACGCCGACTGCCATTAGGCGCTCGCACCACGTCGCTGAGCACTCGCGAGCCGTCCACTCGACGACCGCAACTCTTACTGACCTCTCGTTTTTTTATTATATTTTTTGCTTTAAAACTCCCGGAACCAACCGCTTCAACCGTCTTGTTACAGGTTTTCGTCACAGGTCCTCCGACTCGATGTCTACAGTTGCCCCTACTTTTCTATTTTGACAGTGATGTGTGTGTTTTGAAAACGTTTTTTGCTAACACGGCACATGCAATGGAAATATATTAAAGTAAAAGACACATATAGAGTAGAAGGAAGAATACCTGATCTCTGCGCTACGCGCTCTAGCTTCGTCTTCGATCCTCTCCGCCTTTGCCTTCGAATCGGCTGCCGGCGGATGTTTTTCTTAAGGATCCTAGCCTAAATCGACCGCGGGTAAATAGCTCTTTCTAGCGACCCTAGCCTCTAAATCGATCGCGGGTAAAAATGGCTCAAAAGCAACCTCGGTCGTGGACCAAAGGTAATAAGGCTCAAAAGCAACCTCGGTCGTGGACCGTAGGTAGGATGGCTCAAAAGCTACCTCGGTCGGGAACCGTAGGTATGATGGCTCAAAAGCTACCTCGATCGTGGACCGTAGGTAAGATGGCTCAAAAGCAACCTCGGTCGTGGATCGTAGGTAAGATGGCTCAAAAGCTACCTCGGTCGTGGACCGTAGGTAAGATGGCTCAAAAGCTACCTCGGTCGTGGACCGTAGGTAAGATGGCTCAAAAGCTACCTCGGTCGTGGACCGTAGGTAAGATGGCTCAAAAGCAACCTCGGTCGTAGACCGTAGGTAAGATGCCTCAAAAGCAACCTCGGTCGTGGACCGTAGGTAAGATGGCTCAAAAGCAACCTCGATCGTGGACCGTAGGTAAGATGGCTCAAAAGCAACCTCGATCGTGGACCGTAGGTAAGATGGCTCAAAAGCAAAAAGGTTCTTTCTAGCGATTCTGAATTCTAGAACACTGTCGTTTGTATTTTGACTCGAGCTATTGTCTCGGGTATTTGAGTTGTTTGATAGGAACGTCCTTATCTTTTCGTCTGGAACACTTCAGACTAAGAATTATTTTTCTGTTGACTGTTGTCTGTATTTTGACTGGCGCCACTGTTCTGTAAAATTTCGACTGTCGTCCGGAGTTATATTCTTGGGGTATTGGTCACCTCCTGGCAGGAACGCAGGCTGAAACGGACTACAAATCAGAGGTCTGTGCACCTGGTAATGAATTATTTACTTTTTACCTTTATGTCACGTCGTACCTTTTCGCTATTTACGGGAATGTCATTCCCTTCTTCTATATAAGGTGGTGGGGTTTCATTTCAACCCCACACCTTCTCTCTCTTCTTTCTCTCTCTAGCTCTAACCTTTGAGCATTCTTGTGATGGATTGGGATAGATACGATGGCACAAAGGGCATGGAAGTGGGTTTTGCGAACTTGACGGGAGTGGCTCCCTTTTAGGATCCTGATTCTCATCTGAGCCGGACCAACATTAATCAGGTAGGTACCCCTTTACTTTTTTATCTTTTGACTAGACTTCTAGGCTTTAGTAGCCCTACTTTGAACATCATTTGCATGCTAACCTCTAAGCCGTTTAGAAGACCCTTAGTTAGAAAACGCGAATTTCTATGCACGTAAGCAATGCTTTATTTATTTATTTTTTTTGAAAGAATTTGACCTATATGCATGTGAATAGTACAAATACGAACAATGCATGCCAACAGTAAAAACGTGAATAGCACGTGATTAGTGCACGTGAATAGTGCACCTGAGTAGTAAAAACATGAATGATGCATGTTAACCGCAAAAATGTGAATAGTGCACGTGAATAGTAAAAACGTGAATAGTGCACGTGAATAGTAAAAACGTGAATAGTGTACGTGAATAGTAAAAACATGAATGATGCATGCCAACCGTTAAAACGTAAATAGTGCACGTGAATAGTAAAAAACGTGAATAGTGCACGTGAATAGTAAAAAAAACATAAACGATTAAATCAAATGCTTTTAACCTACGTTAGAATTGGATTAATCTCCTTGCAAACACGCAGGAGAGTGGAACACCAAAGAATAATGAATTAATCAAATCTTATACAAATGACCCTAAGAACGAAATCTCACAACGTGACGGTCCTAACTGACAGAGAGCTCTAGGTTAGATTTAAACATAACCGAAAGAATAACTAGGTTAACAAACCTTTATTAGACGTGAGCCTAGAAGCGAGATTTAAACTTACCTGTTCCGTTCCTTCCAGATCATTGGCATTTCCGGGACCACCGAGGATATCCATGCTTGGCATGCCTTGCTTAGCCCGGCGGCCAAAGCCCGGGTACGAGAGTTGGGCTTCGAGCCTTATATGAGAGATGGGTGGACTCGACCCATACTTTCCACTTCTCGTTCGGGGAGATGACGATCTCACCCCGCGACTTCTCCTTGCTGACCGGATTGCGGGGTAGCGGTATCCCGGTTCCCCTCTTCTTTGACATGGTGCGTCCCCGGGTTGACCATGCCGAGTTAGCTGCTCTGATTGGACCGAGAGTCTATACGGGTGTCAAGTCCACCCCGACGAAGTTTATTACTACCTACGGATTACTGAGTCGCAGGGACTTCTGTGGCCGAGACGACACAGATCAGGCCGTTCGCAGCTTTCTTCTATATGCCTTGGGCGAGATGATCTTCCGCACTAAGAGCGGGACGATACATGCGGGTCTTATCCAGGCCTTCCGTGATTTGGATGCGGTGTCGTCTTATGATTGGGCGGGAGCCGTCTTGGCTTTTCTGTACAAGTTCCTGTATTTGACTTGCCGGAAACGCAAGGATTTCGGTGGTTATACCTTTGCCCTCTTGGTACGTCGTCTATCATTGGCTTGTCTCCTTATTCTTTTCGCGATTTCTGCTTTTGACATCCGTTTTTACGAGCAGGTTTGGGCCTACGTGAGGCGGATTCTTCCGTGCACCCGTAGGAGCCGGCCGCGTGTGGTTAGGCTTCCACTCATGGCGCGGTGGAGTGATTTTGAGTTAGAGGCCAAGGAGGGGCGGACAGTGGCGCGATTCTTAGCATGGATCGACTCGCGGACCTTAGGACAGGTGAATACCTTCTAACTATTCTCGATTTCCGTTCGATCACACCTGACTCTTCTCTTTTCTCTTTTTTTCAGATTCGATTTAAATAGGATGACCTCGACTTTGGTCCCGATTACACTTACGTTACCCGTATCCAGGGGCAGCAGTGCGTACTTACAGGTCCCTGTGCGCGGGCATGGTACTTGGGCGACCGGGGCATCACCGGGGTTAGCGCCTCGCATTGGACACCTGGCGAGATTCCTGCCTCCATGTTTGCAGTGAGGACCATGCTCTTGTCGGACATTCGTCGTGATTTGACTCGCCGATTTGCCCCTCGAGATGAGTGGGACCATATAGAGGGTCGCGCCCGCTATTTATCGACGTTATTGACTCCGGCGGACCCTCCTGAGGTTGCAATGGACGTGGATCCCGGCACGGACGTGTTCTCAGCAGAGGCTGTTGCTGCGGTTTTTGGTCGTGAGGAGATCCCGGTGAGTGCTTGACTTTTTTATTCTTTATTTACGAGGTGGTTATGGGCATTTATTGTGTCTTTATATGCAGGAGGGTTCCTTGAGGAGCGCTCGGACGCCCGACTTTTTCGATGGTGCTCAGGCCCGGACCTCTACGAGCGAGCCTTCCTATTATGCAGGTGAGTCCTCCGGTGTTGCTCAACCTGAGCGGCTTTGCCTCGGCACACCCTTCCCGATCCCAGGGAGAGATTTCCCAGTGATTCATTACGGCGAGGCGGGTGTGGCCTATTCCGGCATCGAGATAGCCCCTTCGGTTTTTACCTCGAGGATGCCGTTCAATCCCCCTGATGCCCTCCATACTTCGAGGGAGACGTGTACTGATTATATGGGATTGTCCGGTTATTTCAGAGAGCAGCTCACTTTGCGCTGTGCCGACCACCTGGTGAGTATTCTTATTCTGTTTTAGTGTAGTGAAATGTATGCGTGTGATGCACATATGTATGTATGACTTTTGTTGTTGTCTGTTTTGATGTTTTTTTTTTTTGCAGAGCGATCTTCATGCAAATGAGCAGCGGTTCAGTGAGTCGCAGCAGGATGCCGATGCTAGAGTCGGGCATGTCTATCGCGAGAGAGATGCTCATTGGTCGGAGAGGGTGCGAGTTGAGACCGAGGGGCGTCTTGCTGCAGAGGAGAGGACGCGAGTGGAGACCACGGGGCGCCTTGCCGCCGAGGAGGGTCGTCGGGTTGCCGAGGAGGCCTTATCTGCGGAGCGGGCTTCTCATCCGAGGGACTTTGAGGACTTCTGGGATTTTCCTCCTCATTAGGCTCATTATTTGCAGTTTCTTCATTGGTATTACCCCGATGTATAGTTTGTATATAGCGAGAGGGGTGGATAGGACGTAGGCTATTTATGTGAAAGATGTAGGAAATGTATAACTCATGATTCATAATACAATGCATTCAGTAGATTGTAATGATTCCAATCATCCTCTTCAAATATATTCATGCCTTTATTTATTTACAAACAATAGAAATACTTAGCCACTTATACATTATTTTCATAATTGCTCAAGATATAACTACCGTTACCAAGACCCGCCTTTTTTCGGTTTTCAGATCCCAACGATTTTTCATCTCTCCTTTTACTATCCCGGAATTTTCAAATGAGTGCCCTTTCGAGTTTTCACCCATTGGGATGTCCCTTATTGTTGCATAGGTCGCCCTTTGCGGGTTTTCAACCTATCGGGAATTTTCATTTTCTTTTTTTTTTTTTTTTTTTTTTACGAAAAGTATTTCTTAAGCCTATCCAGATTGGTAGGTTCGGAGAACTCCATGTCGTCCATAGTAGTAAGCTTCACCGCCCCTTTGCTTAGGATTTTCTTCACGAGGAAAGGTCCTTCCCAGTTTGGCCTGAACTTGCCCCTAGGGTCGGTGTGCGTCATTCGGATCTGCTTCAGCACCAGGTCCCCTTCTTTGATAGGGCTGGCCTTGACCTTTTTATTGAAGGCTCGGGCCATCCTTCTCTGATATAACTACACGTGGTAAAGAGCCTCCATCCTTTTCTCGTCTACCAATGCCAACTGCTCACATCGCTTCTTCACCCATTCTGTCTCGGGAATCTCTGCTTCTACTATGATTCTCAACGATCGCTTTTCAATCTCAATTAGGAGAACGGCTTCTGCACCATATACCAAGGAGAACGGCGTTGCCCCAGTTGACGTTCTAACCGTCGTGCGATAAGCCCATAAAGCGAGCGGAAGCTGCTTGTGCCAATTTCGATGCGACTCCACTGTCTTTACAAGAATTCTTTTAAGGTTCTTATTAGCCGCCTCTACTGCACCATTAGCTTGTGGGCGATACGGAGAAGACCTATGATGCTCAATACCGTACTCTTGGAAGAGACTTCTCACCTCTCCCTGAAACTGGACCCCATTATCCGTGATCATGTGATGAGGCACTCCGAACCTGGTGATTAGGTGCTTTTCAATGAACTTCCTCATCTGCTTAGACCCCAACTTGCTAAATGATTCTGCCTCTACCCACTTGGTGAAGTAATCAATGGCGACTGCAATGAATTTGTGTCCGTTCGACGCATTAGGCCTCACCTCCCCGATGATATCAATGCCCCAAGCCGCAAACGACCAAATGGGTGCTAACACGTGCAGTTCCATAGCTGGTAAGTGATTATAATCTCCGTGGATTTGACAATCGTGGCATTTCTTCGCATATTCGTTACAATCTCTTTCCATGGTGAGCCAATAGAAACCTTGCCTTACGATTTTCTTTGCCAATACTGATCCTCCCATATGGGCTCCACAAATTCCCGAGTGTACTGACTCCATTGCCTCACGAGCTTCTCCCTCATCCAAGCACCTCAATTGTAAACCATCGGCGTGTCTTTTGTAAAGCAAGTCATTGTGGATGACAAATTGCTGAGCTAACCTTCTGATCACGGCCTGATCCCTAAGTTCTGATTCTGCCGGGTATGTTCCACTTTTCATGAAATTTACGATATCGAAATACCAAGGCTTTTCATCTGCCCCCAGCAGCATTACGTCTTCATAGCACGGTTTATGGGACCTCCTCAGTACCAAAGGCTTCGAAGCAAGATTCCGAGGGTTGTCCCATACTGACACCAAAGTGGCCAAAGCATCCGCTGCCTGATTCTGTGCTCGAGGAATGTGATAAAAACGACACTCGCTAAATCTCTGGGCCAGTCCCTCCAACTGGTCTAGATATGGACGCAACCTTTCTTCCCTTACTTCCCAGTTTCCCTGTGCTTGTTCGATAATCAGTTTTGAGTCGCCCCAAATTTCAACATATGATGCTCCCAGCGCTGCTAACGACTCCAACCCGTAGATGCACGCTTCATACTCGGCCATATTATTGGTGAGAGGGAAGGACAACTTCTTAGCCATTGGGACCCTTTCTCCTTCTGGTGAGATAAGTAGCACTCCTACCCCGGCTCCATTTGAGTTAACCGCTCTATCGAAGAACATTTTCCACGGTATAACTTCGATTGCGTTCAAGTGCTCATCTGGGAAATCATAGTTTATCTCTTCCTCTTCCGCATTTAGAGGCTGATTGGCCAAAAATTCCGCTACAGCTCTCCCCTTAATAACCTTCTTCGTTACATATTCGATGTCAAATTCGGACAAGAGCAACAACCATCGGGCTAGCTTCCCTGTTAGAGACGGAGTTCGGTACAGATACTTTACGGGATCCATCCGAGAAATAATGATCACTTTGTAGGATTGAAAATAGTGCTGCAGTTTCTTTGTTAGCCATACTACTGCCACGCATGTCTTTTCGATCATGTTATACTTAAGCTCGTATTCCAGGAACTTCTTACTCAGATAATGCACCGCGTGCTCCACACCGGTGTCCCCTTCCTGGGCCAGCATTGCCCCAATAGATCGCTCCTCGATTGCTACATAGAGGAGAAGCGGTTTTTCAAGTTTAGGCGGTCTCAGAACCGGTGGATTAGACAAATAGTTTCGGACACTCTCCAATGCTTGCTGGCACTTATCATTCCAAACCGTTGGTTGATCTTTCCGTAGCAGCTTAAAGATTGGCTCGCAGATCGCAGTGAGTCGTGCTATGAACCGACTGATATACTGAACCTGCCCCATAAATCCTCTCACTTCTTTCTCATTCTTGGGTGCTGGCATTTCCTGTATGGCCTTTACTTTGTCGGGATCCACCTCAATCCCCTTGTTACTGATCACATAGCCTAAGATCTTCCCCGATGAAATGCCAAAGAAGCACTTTTTCGGGTTCAACCTTAGCTTGAATTCTGCAATTCGGGCCAAAAACTTCTCAAGTGCAACGATATGCCCCTCTCTCGTCTCCGACTTGACCATCATGTCGTCCACATAGACTTCCACCTCTTTGTGTATCATATCATGGAACAGTGCCGTAGCCATCCGTTGATAAGTTGCCCAGGCATTTTTCAAACCAAACGGCATTACCCTATAGCAGTACGTTCCCCACTCAGTTGTGAACGAGGTCTTTGCCTTGTGCTTTTCTGCCATCTGAACTTGCATGTAGCCCATGAAGCCGTCCACATTTGTGTGCAAAACGCTCGATGATGCACTGTCGATTAATATGTCGATGTGAGGCAATGTGAATTCATCTTTGGGGCACGCCTTGTTAAGATCTCTATAATCGACGCACATTCTCACTTTGCCGTCCTTCTTCACGATTGGCACTACATTTGCGACCCAAGGGGGATAGTCGATTACTTCGATGAACCCTGCTTCTAACTGTTTCTTCACTTCCTCTCTGATCTTATCTGCCCATTCTGGCCTCATGCGTCGGAGTTTCTGTTTCACGGGCTTAGCATCGGGGTACGTTGGAATACGGTGAGTTACGATTGATTGATCGATTCCTGGCATGTCTTTGTATGTCCAAGCAAACACTATTTCGTATTTTTTAATTATTCTCTCAAATTCTTTCCTCTCTTCAGTGGTTAATTCTTGAGCAATTTGTATAAGTTTAGGATTTTCATCCGTGCCAAGGTTGAAAGTTGACATTTCTATTGAATTGATTTCAAATGTAGGCAGGTTATATGAATGAGAATGCATGGAATGATCAGAATCAACATCAAGCAAGTAAGCAAAATCAGAATTCATTTCATTGATAGTATTGGTGAGTACATCATCGGATTCAAATAAAGTAGTAATACAATTTTCATCATTGGGGTTCTCGGGTTCCTCATAGGCCTTGGAGGTGCCAGGCTCATCCACCGCTCCCACAGTGGCTTCCATTGTGATGACCTACTCCTCGGTATTCAGATCTAACATCATGATCTCCTCAATGAAGCAGCTTGCCTCTCCTTTGCCCCAGCTGGTGACATCGTTGAAAATCTCAAAGCCTGGTAGAATCTTTCCTTCGGTGCTAATAGCCATTTCCGACTCATCATCAGACTCCTCCTAGATGTTGATCGGAACCCTCTGATTGATACCTTCCTCATCGGAGGAACTCCCCCAAATGTCCACGACCATCAGATCCATTATGTGAGGGACGTTCGGATTTACGTAGGAAGGGTCCGACGATCCATACCGAGCCCAGCCTATCAGTTCTTCATAGTCCTTGAGGAACACTCCGTTCATTCTTCTAGCCACGAGTGGAATTGCACCCTTCCGGATGCACATGAGTTGCTCTTGATCGCTCAAGGTGACCCGATATGAGGCATACTTGAACCTCCATCTTCTAGCATAATCCACGAATGCTTCCTCGGGAAATTGCTTGATCCTTTCTAAATCTTCCAACGACCCTGTCCACGGAATATACATCTCATACTTCTGCACAAAGGCCTCCATGAGGGATCCCCAGTCCCCTTTTGTCTTTGCCGGGAGCATCGGTGCCACATCAAAGCTTCTTCTATGAGTGTCTTTGGAAAATGCTGGACTAACTCACTTCGGTAGAGTCCTGCGTCAAACATGTAGGCACGGAAACGGTTTATGTGATCAATGGGTTTCTCATCTCCCTTATACTTAGACATAGCTGTTACCGCCTCAGGTGTCTCCTCTTCGGGTAACGCGGGCATTTCCTCTGGACATTCCCATGCGGCGTATTTCTTGATGAATCTCTTAGTCATTTTTGCCCAATCTGTTTTAACGTGCATTGGAAGAGACATGTACCAGACCAGTGACTCTCCTGCTAATGAGTTGCAAAACAAGCTCGTAATCTCCTCCTCTTTGAATCCTAGAGAACCCATAGCCGACAGATAAAAATGCAGGTGCTCCATGGGGTCCTTCCCTTCATTATACTTGCTGACAGTCGGAAACGGACGTTTGATAGGCCCAATTTGCATCGCGCTATGTTCCCCTGCATGTGTTTTGTCTCTTCGATACTTCATCAAAAACAAGCTTGACATCAGTGACCAATCATGCTTAGTCGAGTCAGGTAGCGATCGAAACCACTTCAAAGGTTCGCCCACCAGCGAAAGATAGAACCATGGAGCGACTTCTTCCACTTTGTATGGCTCCCCAAACATAGCACACACGTATCCATACAAATGAGCTTCGGGGTCTTCCACCCCACTAAACAATTTCAACGCAGGCATGATCCTCCGAGATGATACTTCCTCGGTTTCCTCAGTTTTAGTTCTATCGTCCACCACTTCTTCCGTTGTCTCTTCCTCCAAAACGGACACGTATAAACCATTTCCCATCTTCCTCTGCTCATCAGAGTCCAATAACTCCTCTTCGTCTTCCCCGAAGGATTCCATAACCAAACTCTCTTCGAGCCCAGAACCGATCATGCTCACCCTATGGTTAGGCAATGGATTACGTCTAGTGGAAGGGTTTGCTGACGAAGGATCAACTATCTTCTTTTCCTCAATCAAATCCTGAATCTCGTGTTTCAGCCTCTCGCAGTTCTCAATAGTGTGCCCATAATTACTGTGGAACTCGCAGTATCCCCTAGTTTGTATCTGCGGAGCAGGCGGTGCCTTGTTATAATGAGTGAGGGCTTTCAACAACCCCTTTTTCTGCAACCGTTCGAAAACTTTTGCATAGGTCTGATCAAACTTGGCGAACTGCCTCTTCTCGATAGCATTAAGGTCAAGCACTTTCACTGCGGCAGATTCTGCACTCGCACTTGGCCCTCCGGCACTATATCCAGACTTTGTCCACTTGGTATAAACTTTCTTTGGCTCTCCGTCCCCCTCAACTGTCAAGGTGCAGCTATACATCTGATTGAAATCGGTGAAAGGCATATACCGCAGCTCATTCTTAATATACGGCAACGTGTTGCCAATTACCATTCGGATCTGATCCTGCTCAAGCGGCTTCTGTTTCATAACTGCAGCCTTGGCCCTCCATCTCCTCACAAAATCGAAAAAAGATTCCCCAATCTGTTGCTTAGTGCTCTCTAACTCCTTCAGAGTAACCTCAAGCATAGTGTTGAAACTATACTGAGCGATAAATGATTTTGCCAACTCTTTCCAATCTCTCTTCGTCAACATCGGCAACGCGTGAAACCACACGAGGGCAGCTCCCTCCAGATTGGTATTAAACAGTCCCAAGACTTGATCCTCAGTCAGGATCGTGTGTTTCATTACCGCAACATACTGATTCATGTGAGCCGTGGGATCCCCAGTTCCATCAAACTTCTTCATGTCCGGAAGCCGGAATTTCAAAGGCAAAGCAGTTGCCGACAAGCAGTTCTTCAAATTATAAAAGTCCTGACTTCCGGAGCTTCCCCCTCGCAGATCCCGCACCTCCTGAGTAATGTGCTGCTTCCATTCCTCTTCCTTAGCTTTCTCCTTCTCAAGCTGTTTCTGGATATAATCCTGATAGTCATCCTCGTTTCCGAAGCGGGGACCAGTGTTCACTTCATTCTCAGTGCGCTTACTACCACTCTTGTTATCCTTCAACGCCAGCTCAGCTAGCTGGGCCAAAATTACGGCCAACTGATCATTAATGTTGTTCACAGAGTTTTCCAATTCGGCCACCTTTTCGTCGGTCGCAGACATACTGGCAGAAGACTGAGTATACTCGGACGAAGATGATTCAGAAGCCACAACTGCAGATTCGGAACTGTCAATCTGTAGCTGATCAAACTGCCTGACTAGCCGGTTACTCTCGCGAAACCACAACCGCTTAATGATGAAGTCTGCGTGAACGTCATCCATTAATATGTATGCATGATTTTATATGCATGATTTGTGGTGTGTGCGTTTATTATTTACGAATATATAAGATAAGAAGAACAAACGTTAGTCTAATTACACGTATCACTGCATCTCTCTTCCACCCTTATTCCTCCACACACTCGATGGTCCAAGTCTCTTTCCTAGGATTTTGGTTTGGGGCTCACATTGCGGTTCAGGGGACGCGTGATACCGTCGATTATTGCGGAAAAAGTAAATCATCCATCAGACAATACAGTTCGTTTTAACGTATCAGCGTTCAGTGACTAAGATATCGACCAAATTGGATTGTCCTTTCGGAATAACTCGTCTTTTGTTATTTCACGAGACGCATTAGTTCGGGTTTTGACCCCCTTTCGAGCGTATCTCGGATTTAGACGCGGTACGAGTTATTTCTTTGAGTTTAATCGTTCGTTACCGACAACGATTCGTTCCCTTTTATTCGCGTGGGTTCGTGTCTCGATTTTTGGATTACAACGGGATCTTTTGGATCTATCGAGAGACGTAACCACGTGTTTTTTTAGTGAGAGTATCACTTTTGGATTTGATTCTTGGGGAACGGAATTATCGCGCAACGTGTTTGTTTCTAGCGTCAAGATTCGCTTGCTCGTTTTGGCTACGTGAAAAGACGGCGAGTCTTATTCGAGCGCACGATAATCTCTCGGCTAGCAACAAATTTTTACTTCTTTCAATTTACGGGATATATCATCCTAGCGTGGTTATAGAAAATCAACGTTTCGTTGAATCGCATGCTTATTCGAAGCAGGGATATTACTGTTCTTTTTCATTCAGGCACGAGTTAAGCAAGAACGCATGTCGGGCCATATTTCTTGCAGTTTTGGTAACGGTCGAAATGATCGAGCCATTAGTCAAACCCACAGTCTCGTCCATATGGTGCAATCACGCGGTTTAGCTTAATTCGGCTTCGTGATTTTAAACGGTGTATATACCAGTTCGAGGCACGTATTTAACGACATCGGTTCATTTTCTTTAACTACTCTCGGGATTGACACATATCGTAGATACAGAATGATTTTGGTCGTTTGTTTATTTTTGCTTTTCTTTTATTTTCTTAGTCACTTTCGCGAATACGTCCATTTCTCCTTAGAACAACGCAAGGTATAACGTAAGAGCTCATTTTTTATTCGGAAGGGACGAGCCAAGTTCATGAAAACCTTTATGTTACAACGGAGTTGTTCAAACCAGAAATGTTCTTCGTTTTCGTTTTGTCATAATCTCATTTTATCCCAACGTATTTAAAGAATGTGAATAACGGCTATCGTTAATATAGTATTTTGAATCGAGATACGACTATCCTTAATATCAAATCGATTTGTACTAATACGTGCTTACGTCACGACGTGTTTCCTGAACATGTGCCTTCTTCGGGACACGGAAAGGGACCAGGCGGGTCACACAAGTTCATTCACACGAGATGACTAAGTCGTCTTTAGTTCGAATCATTTCGATGCTTCGGGGTAGTTTATATATCGGTTTAAGAGTATATATTAACGCATCGTTTCATTTCCTTTACATACTTTAGGATTAGACACGTATCATGGCAATTTGAAAACACGAACTGATTCATTCATCATATCAAAAATGGTAACGGGTAACCCTATGGCAACTTCTAAGGCTACTATATGCTGACACGGCTGACCGCAAGACCTCACAGGACCGCACAAATTCGCCCCTAACGAATGGATGGGGACCCTTTGGCGCCTTACTGTAAAGGGGAACTTACACTAGCCTCTTTCGAGCGACGAATGGACTCTCGCTAGAGGTTTCGCGGAAATTACCCAAAAGGTTTGCAATAATGCGTATGAATGCATACGAAAAGAAATAATACGATCCGTCCCCGTTAAGGGCTTAATACACGCCTTCCGGAATCAAATTTCTCGCTTCCCCAGCAGAGTCGCCACTTGTTAGATAAGGTGCCGAACGGCCTCGCCCGGGTGGACCGGGGGGTGGACACCTCATGGCGACGTAAGCGATGATTGGCGCCGAAAGCAACCAATCATGGAATCAAACTGCTCGGCAGGACCGGAGCCTGGAGTATGGAAGAGTTGCCACCCACGAATGGGAAAATGAACACTAATCCCTTGTGGGAGACCGGTGAGGGTTCGGGAAACTTAGGTACGAGCCGAGAAGGCTAGCTCCTTTCCGGAGAAAGGCTACTAGGCACCCCGACATCGCCCGGTTATGAACCACCGGCCTCCTACTCAGCGTGTTAGGCGATAACGGACTAATCACATATTTCTTTAAGTTTAAAATTCATTTGAAACCTTTTCTTTCTCGCTTTGAAAACCGTTTTGAGCATGTCATTAAAAGCCACTTTAGTAAAGAATCACCCATTTTGCATAAATTTAAAATACATAGGAGAGAGAGGGGGAGAAGGAAGAATTGATTTATTCACAGTGTGATTTAGGCTTTATGCCGTATATTACATCTACGCTAATCTCACTCCCAAAAACGAGTTTATTTACACGGTTCGTACCTTAATCGCCGTTGGAACGATTTAGGTATGTTTCAAAGCCCTGTTAATGATATTCACTCGAATCGCCGTTGGAACGACTCGAGCGTTTGAAAACGTTGAGCAAACAGTTTTAATCTAAAAACGTGATTAAGCATACAAGTCAATTTATTTTGTACAAAACCATTTAGTTAGGAAAACAATTCAAAACTTCATTATTTACAACGAAACAATTTACAATGTTCGCTTAATCCGTCGTTGGAACGGATTAAGGTTTCAACACGTGATGTTTTGGAAACGGTTTAAAAACAACAAGAAAACATTATTTACACTTTGGGAATATCTAGAAAAGCTTTAATTTACACAAACAAGTTAAACTCCTTTTTTCGTGGTTTATTTTCCCCTTTTTCACTCAATTATCCTTCACGTGAATAAAATGACAACAAGTAATGAATTGAATCCAAATTCACCCAATCAAAACATTTTCCCAAATAATATGTACATATAAGAAATTTGAAAAGAAAAGAAGAAAAGTATATATATACATATTTTTGATAGAAATGATACTATACATATATACTTAAAAGAAAGGGTAAATAATAAATACCATAATCAATGGATAGAAATGATAATTATATTCACAAATAATAAGAAATTAGCTTTTTAACCCCAAAACTATTATGATAAGTATATATAGAAAATAACCTTTTAATAACCCCCAAAATGTCAAAATGTGCATAATTTAAAGGAATAGAAAAATATGTACATATACATATACTTTTATTAAACCAAATTGATGAAAAATAATATCTAAACACATTGAATAAATATATATACAAAATATTTAAAAATAGCTTGAAAGTATATGTTACATAACTATACATATATATATAAAGGACCTAAAGTCTAAAAGTTGAGAAAGAAGGACCAAAACAACATTTTTTACCTTTCAGCAGCTTTACCGACGGAAAATCCGTCGGTAAACAGCCTTTAGGACAGAAAATAGAAATTTACAGAATCAGTCCAACAGTTTCCAGATTTATTCAAAAGCTTTAGATTAGATCTATTCTATCATTTCGGGTCCCCGAACTACCAAAATTGGATCATAGTCTATAACGGAGAATCCTAAAACAATGTTTTATTTTTAAAACATTAATAAAAATATTTTCAAAAACTTATAATTCCAACGTTTCTTAATCCCGAACTACCTTTGAATCGGATCACGGTTCATATTGGGATGTTAAAACGAGGTTTTTTATTTCAAAACAAAACCAAACGTTTATTTAATACGAGACAAAAATTAAATAAATACGGAAGATTAAATAAAACGTGATAAATAAATAATTAACTAAATAAATAAAATTATAACATAAAAATAAATAAATAAAGAAAATAAATTAAATAAAATAAAAACGAATCTAGTCCTCGGATAATACCTCAAGATCGGTATTGACAGTTGAAGTCGGTTGATTCCACGAGTTGCGTTTTTTTATGTTTTTCAGGTTTTTTAGTAAAAATTTAACTTTTAGGAAATTCGGACTTTTTGAGGAAAAAAAATATTTTCCTCAAAAAAATTCACTTTCTCTCTCTAAAAATGTCTAGAGTGAGAAAGCTCTCCCAAAAAATCCCCCCCTCAATGTATGGGGATCCGTGCCTTTTGTAGGCACGGATCCCAAAAAATTTTGGGCGTAGCCCGACGGGCGTCGGGCTACGCCCAAAATATTTTGGGCCTACGCCAAAAATGTTGGGCGGACGCCCAAAATCAGTTGGGCGAACGCCCAACTTATGTTGGGCGAACGCCCAACATATGTTGGGCGCACGCCCAACGACCGTTGGGCGTCTGCCCAACGATGTTGGGCGTTCGCCCCACGTCGTTGGGCCCTCGCCCAACGGCTGTCGGGCGTGCGCGCCCAGCGGCCGTCGGGCGTGCACCCCGCGCTGTCGGACGTGTGTCCAACTGTCGTCAGGCGCGCGCCGACTGCCGCTAGGCGTTCGCACCACGTCGCTGAGCACTCGCGAGCCGTCCACTCGACGAGCGCAACTCTTACTGACCTCTCGTTTTTTTATTATATTTTTCTGCTTTAAAACTCCCGGAACCAACCGCTTCAACCGTCTTGTTACAGGTTTCGTCACAGGTCCTCCGACTCGGTGTCTACACCAGTGTTTTACACTTTCTTCCATACAACGCCTCATAAGGAGCCATCCCCAAACTGCTATGGAAACTGTTATTATAGGCAAATTCCATCAAAGGCAAATGACTATCCCAACTACCCTTGAACTCCATAACACAAGCCCTCAGCATGTCCTCTAAGGTTTGAATGGTACGTTCTGACTATCCATCTGTTTGTGGGTGAAAAGAAGTACTAAACTTTAATTTAGTCCCTATGGCATGATGCAAACTATGCCAAAATTGAGATGTAAAGCGAGGATCCCTATCAGACACAATGGAAATAGGAATGCCATGTAATCTGACAATCTCACTAACATAAAGTTCTGCAAGTTTATCCAGGGAGTAGTCCATCCTAATGGGTAAAAAGTGGGCTGATTTGGTCAATCTATCTACTATGACCCAAATTGAGTCATGTCCACATTGAGTACGAGGCAAACTAGACACAAAATCCATGGTGACGTGTTCCCATTTCCATTCAGGAATAGGGAGTGGTTGAAGAAGACCTGATGGACACTGGTGTTCTGTTTTGACTTATTGACACACCAAACATTTGGCCATAAAATCTACTATATCTTTCTTCATTCCTTGCCACCAATAATTCTCCCTCAGAGTTCGATACATCTTAGTACTTCCATGATGTAAAGCATAAGCTGAACAATGAGCTTCTTCCATGATCTCTCTTTTTAATGCTTCCACATTGGGTACACACAATCTCTCCCCCTTCATTAGTGTCCCATCATCACGAAGAGAATAATCAGTGCGGTCACCACCTTTCACCTTTCTAACAATTTTATCAAACTTCTCATCTTGTAGTTGAGCTTCTCGTATCCTATCCACTAAAACGGGCCTTACTTTGAGTGTTGCTATCAATGCTCCAGAATGATTCATCTCCAACTCCACACCTCAGGCACGCAAATCTATTAACAAAGGACTCCGTATTGTCTTCACATATGCCAATTTTCCATAAGACTTTCGACTAAGAGCATCAGCCACAACATTAGCTTTACCCGGATGGTATTCAATTGTGAGATCATAATCTTTCAACAACTCCACCCATCTTCTTTGCCTGAGGTTCAATTCTTTCTGTGAGAGCAAGTACTTCAAACTCTTGTGATCTGTGAAAATCTGGTAGGTTTCTCCATAAAGGTAGTGTCTCCATGTTTTCAAGGCAAAAACCACTGCAGCAAGCTCTAGGTCATGTGTTGGATAATTCATTTCATGAGGCCAAAGTTGCCTTGAAGCATACGCCACTACTTTCCCATTTTGCATCAGAACACATCCCAATCCTTTTCTTGAAGCATCACTATACACCACATATCCACAATTACTAGTCGGAAGAGTAAGAACAGGGGATGAAGTTAAACAAGCTTTAAGCTTTTCAAAGATTTCTTGACATTCATCACTCCATTCAAACTTGGCATTCTTTCTCAACAATTTAGTCAGGGGGGCTGCAATAATGGAAAAATCCTTCACAAAACGACGATAATAACATGCTAAACCCAAGAAACTTCGCACTTCTGTAGGACTAGTTGGTGGTTCCCATTTAACAACTTCTTCAACCTTGTTAGGATCAACAAAAACTCCCTCCGCTAAAATGACATGACCTAGGAAGATCACTTGGTCTAGCCAAAATTCACATTTGCTGAGTTTCGCGTACAACTGCTTGGCTCTTAAGGTTTGCAACACCAGTCTTAGATGGTCCTCATGTTCTTCGTTACTTTTGGAGTAAACCAGAATGTCATCAATAAATACAATCACAAAGTGATCTAGGTAAGGCTTGAACACTCGATGCATTAGATCCATGAAAGCAGCAGGAGCATTTGTAAGTCCGAATGGTATAACAAGGAATTCAAAATGTCTATACCGGGTTTGAAAGGCTGTCTTTGATATATCTATCTCCTTAATCTTCAACTGATGATACCCCGATCTTAAATCTATCTTGGAGAACACTTTGGCACCTTGCAACTGATCAAACAAGTCATCAATACGAGGTAATGGGTATTTATTTCGAATTGTAACTTTGTTTAGTTGGCGGTAATCGATGCACAATCTCATAGACCCATCCTTCTTCTTCACAAACAACACCGGAACTCCCCAGGGTGAAACACTAGGCCGAATAAAACCCTTATCTAGTAGCTCTTGCAATTGTACCTTCAATTCTTTCAATTCTGCTGGAGCCATTCGATACGGAGCTTGAGAGATAGGAGCAGTTCCTGGTTGTATGTGAATAGAGAATTCAATTTCTCTATCTGGAGGAAGCCCAAGAAGATCATTTGGAAACACATCAGGAAATTCTCGAACAATTGGAATATTTTCCAATTTTGGCCCTTCTTGCTTTGTGTCAATGACATAAGCCAAGTATGCTTGGTAGTGCTTCCTAAGTAGCCTTTTTGCTTTTATGGTAGATATCACATTTGATGGAAGAACTCACTGTTCCCCATGGAAAGTGAGTTTAGGATTCCCTGGCGGATGGAAAACTACTAATTTCTCATAACAATCTACAACGGCATGGTGGTGAGCTAACCAATCCATTCCCAAAATGACATCAAATTCCCGAATGGCCAAAGGTACTAAATCTGCCAATAATTCATGGTCCCCTATCTTAACATTGCAATCTCTATACGCATGCTCACACAACATAGAATCTCCAACTGGAGTACAAACTACCAAACCCACATCCAAAAGCTCTAGTTGTTTATCAATATTCATGGAAAATGTATGTGACATAAAAGAATGCGTAGCTCCTGGATCAATAAGAATATAAGCATCTCTACCAAGGATAGATAATGTACTCGTGACTACTTCAAGAGAGGCCAAAGCTTCTTGCTGGGTCATGGCAAACGCCCGAGATTGAGTGGTAGGTCTCCCTAATGGTGCATTTGGCTTGGGTTGAGATGAAGTAGATCCTGTTCTAGTTTGAGTAGAATTGGTACCCCTTCCTTGTGGTGGAACTCTACCTCCCCTATGATTCCTTGTTGCCCCTTGACTTGTTGCATCTGCTTGAGTAATTTGGGGACACAACCTTTTAATATGTCCAGTTTCTCCACATTCAAAGCATCGACCCTCTCGCCTACCCCAACATTCTCCACTATGGTACCTACCACATGTAGCCTATTGAGGTTTATTTTGTTGATAAGACCTCTGTTCTCCACCTTGCCTCGATTTTTGAATCTCACTCGAGCTAGTAACCGGTTTTCTTATTGAACCCTGACTCATCTGTGATCCACTTCCCTCTTGATATGATCTAGACTGACTTCCTCCTGCTCGGTTCCCACTTGTCATCTGAAAAGAACTGCTTCCTCTCTTGCTTGAAGTGCCAACAAATCCTTGAGAAAAATCAGCTTGCTTCCTCTTCTTTTGTAGACCTTCCCCCCTTTCCTTAAACAACTTCTCAACTCTTTTGGCTTCAGCTACAAGTGACAAGAAGGTATCTCCACCACGCAATGGAACTTGTAAACGAAATTGCACATTCAGACCGCTGTGAAACCTCTCACATTTTTCATTGTCATTAGTAATCAAGTGAGAAACAAATCTGTAGCAATCTTCAAACTTGTCCACATACTCTATCACTGACATTCTTTCTTGCTTAAGGGTGAAAAACAGATTTTTCTTTTCCCTTTTATAGTCTTCATGAACAAATGCTTTGTTAAATTCATTCACAAAGTCATTCCAAGTCCAATTACCACCATAAAGACCCTGTACTCGATCATACCAAGTCTTTGCTACTCCAGTAAGGAACATTCGAGCATAGCCCGCTTTATCCCGGTCAGAAATATTGGATAAAAGCCCATAAGCCTTTGTTAGTTTCTTCAACCAATCATCTGCTTCCTCAGAATCTGCAGAACCCCCAAAATCAATAGCTCCCAACTGACGACAATGTTTCACAATGTCCCAAGGATTATTTTGCATATTGTTGTTGTTGTTGTTGTTGCAAGCTTGCATAGCAGTCACAACCGCTTGAGTAATAGTGGCTACGAGATTCACATCCGCTTGAGGAGCCACAGGTTCACCAACTGTAGGATTTGGTTGTCTATGTTGCGGACTAGGAACACGATTTTCTGGTTGTGCATTTTCCAGTGAGGCAGCATCATCAACTAACTCATTTTCTATCTCGTGTTCATCTACCTCTTCTTCTAGACGTTCAACTCGAGGATTCCTACGAGGTTGGCCAACATTCCCTAACCTACCAGTCCTTGCTCTTCCTCTAGTAGTACGACGACCCCTTGCTCTAGTTCGGGGTGGCATTTTCCTATAAAATAACCAACACAATATGTTATTAGAATATTGTATATATACCTAATAGATATTGATAATCTATACAACCAATAGTGTACCATGTCAACTTATCATTTATCTTGGTAATTATATGCAAATGAAAATGCTTGTTTCATGCATGACTATGCATTTATGAATTTGGTAAAAATGACTTATGACTCGAAACTTATGCAATGACTCTTCCCACCCCAAATGACATGTTTAAAAAAAAATATCGAATTTTTTTTAATAATAAGTTGACAGGTACACCATAGAATGTATAGACCATCCCTAATCCCAATATACTTAGTTCCTCAATTGTTATTCTGAGTCTGCAGAATCTAAAACCTAGGTCTCTGATACCATTTAAATTGTCATGCCCGAACTCTAAAATTTACTATACAAAATCAACCTAAAATCCGGCAGCATTTCCTCTGGAATATGAATAACCCAATTTTTTTTATACCTGTCAAAAGAAGTCACCAAGCTATCCTTACATATATATATATATATATGTCTAATATCATCCTATTCAACAACAATCTAATATAGTCTTATGTCTAGGATACCATCTCCAACTAGTAACAATACAACTAGTATTTCATGTTAATAAGTACAAATGCCAAAATTTGAGGTAATCCTCAACAAGAGAGTAATCTAGGTTGGCCCAACCTCTTCTATGACTTACTGAAGATCCAAAAACAGCTATCTGCTACGATCTAGCTACCTCTTATCAGCTTATCTGAAATGTTTAAATAAGAGGGGTGAGTATAACACATACTCAGTGAATGGATAAATATATAACAAAGGGGAACAATACAGGTTTTTCATACATAATATGTACATGTTAAAAATCATAGCCGGATAAATAAAGTTTGTAAAAAAAATAACGATTCAAAACAACTTTTCCAAGATGTCTCATTTTCTGAATCATTTATGTCATAAAAATAAAATATATTATATCAAAACATTATCATCTCAAAATATCATCATACACCCAAATACGAATCCTAAAGATCAACTTCAAGGGGCGAACCACGTAGGGATGACAAACCAGCCCCTAGAAGTAACCATAAACCATCCACGTGAAATCTACATATTTCACGTATCTTATAACTGAATAAGTGGGTGGGATCTCGGTATTTCACATCTCATCGACCAATTTTGTCATACGCATGCGCAGAGCCAATATCCATCATCATCATCACAACACTATGGAATACCTGTCATCAAAGGCATGATCTAAAGGCTTATAACTTGAGTGTATGATGCCATTTATCCAGCTTTCTCATCAAATACATTTCAAAATCCAACACCAAACTCATAGCATATTTATACATACACAATATATATATATATGTAATTAAAACACAAAATACCATAAATTGTTCCCAATTTTATTAATCAAGATATACTTTGCTTGAAACATTTTATTTAGCATAATTAGGACATAATGAAAACAACATTGTTACATAATTACCCACTCACGTTATTGTCCAAAAAAAACCACTTCCTTTAACCTTACAAGCACCTTATTGTGTCTCCATAGGTGCTAGATCCTCACCTAGAATAACCACAATCAACTTTATGTATTTAATAATTCTAATTCACCATAAAATGCTAAAATGTATGCTTAAGTCCCTAATTTTCTTAACCTCATGCATGATCTAACTTCACCTAATCCTAAGGTTACCTAAATGTGAATTTCTATGTTAAATTCCTAAGCTATAAACTTGAAAAATTCATAGTAATTAATCTGTTGAGAATCTAACAAAAAGTCAAGAATTAATCTTTCTCAAAATAATATACGGAACGTGGTAAAAATAATTTCGGCCGGAAATACGTTCACCGGAGAAACTCGCCGGTCGTCGGAATGTCGCCGGCGTGAATCCGGTGGCTGCTGGAAACTCTCCTCACCGAAACGAGTTCAATGGTGGTGGTTTCGTAGCTTAACTCCTTACGGTTTGTTTGAATCGAGCCTTTGAACATTGAAATCCATAATACCCAAAACTTGAAGTTTAGTTCTAAATTTCAGAAATTGATAGATGTTTTGGCTTGGTTGAGAGGGATTAGTAAGTGCAAAGTGAATATTAAACTGATTATGAGGAAGATTGATGGAGAAAATGATGAAATATGATGGTGGTGATGTAAGAGAGGAAAGAAAGAGCTAGAAGAATGATGGGTGGAAGAGAAATGAGAAATCATAAAATGGGGGTGAAGGGCTGCCTCCTCTCTTTATTTTTATTTATTTTTTTTTTTAACCTCCAAATTTTTATTTATTTACATTAAGAGCCCAGATGTTATACCCGGCACGCACATGTGCGGGACCAACAACATCATTCACATGCATGTCATTCCTATGCCTATCATTCAAAACATCATCATCCATCCTAATCCCCATATTTCTAGCAATCATAGGCATATCATAGTCATCAAATAAATCTCCATCACTATCACTATCCACATTTCTAATGACTACGGGATTGTTTCGTCTTACCTCTTGAACCCTACGGCCCATTGGTAGTTGTGGTGCATGATTCCTTCTAGGAGGTGGAGTGGGTTGTCGCTAAAGTTGAAGTCGGGTGTGCTCTTCTTGCTGTCGGTGGGGTTCTCCAGTTAGAAGAGTTTGAGTGTTGCGGTATCCGATCTTTAGTTCTTCAAGGGCAAGAAGAATCTATCGGGTACTCGTGTCATACCTTTCCTCGAACGTTCTTAGAGACTCCGTTAGATGCTTCACGTTGCCTTCTAACCCTCAACTCTTTGTTCCATGGATCCGGTGGCTTCGTTTGTGATACGTGGTTGAACCATTTCCGAGAAGAAGTCTCTAGGAAGGAAAACGACTCGGCTCTGATACCAACTGATGTAGATTGAAATCGACTGGAGGTTTTAATCGTAAACCAACAAAGAGTGCAATCTTCTCTAGCTCAAACTAGAAGGTTGAGTAAACCCAAGGATTGAAAATCCAAGCTCCAATGGAGGCTCTTTAGTTTTAATTCATCAAAAGTTCCTAAACATTACAAAGAAGAGAGTTTAAATACTCTCCCAAATAAGAAGAGAAAAGACTAAAAGCCCATGAATAGGGTTTTTAGAAAAACATGTGTATAAGGGTAGAATAGGAAAGGAAAGAGTCCATGGCAGTTTAGTAATAAGGGGTTGATGGCAAAACAGTAAATAAACACCAACAGTAATGGTCCCCTATTGGTAAGAACTTGGAGGAGAAGTATCCTTCCAGCAGAGTACGCCCCGCGCCCCAGGTTCCACGCCCCGCATTCTTGACTTACTGATCCTGGGAGACTCGAAAAGGCGGAGATATGCGTGGCATCCATAGGTATCACGCCCCGTGTCCTTGACCCCCTGGACCTAGAGACTCGAAGTGGTGGGAGGTACACGTGGCATCCATGGTGGTACGCCTTGCGTGGTTGACCTCCTAGGCTTTCTACGCTTTATCTGTTGCCTCTACGCTCCGCGCACTTGATGGGACGCCCCGCGTCCCTGAGTTCCTAGACACTCCTTCGGAAACGGGACTCACCACACGTCGCGTCTTGTTAGGTACTGTTAGGCATGAAATTGACTAAGTTTTAACATATTATTTATAAATGAATAGGGGTGTTTTTCTGTTATATTGCGAGAATGAAGGGCTGATTAATGTTTTTTTACAGATAAGTAAAGATGAGGCCAAACAATCTGGAAACAACTTGTTTCGCTACTGCCAAAGAGGAGTTGGAGCCTTTCTCTGATCCAGCGGTCAAACGCAGGATAATCTGATGACGGACAGTGACAGGACAGAAGTGGGCATGGCAGAGGCAGCAGGTGGAAAGGTGTATCAGAACATTACCTAAGTAGCAAGATGAGAAGAAGTTTCGACCCTTGAGTGTTCAAGGGTCAAAAGGATCCCTTATCATTTCTAGTTTGTTTAGATTTTTGGACGATTGACTTGTTTCTGTAATATTTTGTAAAGGTACTTTCGGGTACCGATTTTGGCCCCGGTCTTTCCTTTAAATAGATGTAGCAAAGGGAAGATTGGGGAGAGCATATTTTTAAGAAAACAAAGTCACTGTTTAGGAAAGAGGAGAGCTCCAAAGATGGAGTTTCTGAATGTTGGAAGAATTTCTTATTGCTCACTGCTCAATATGAGTGAGTAATATATTTTGAATGGGCACGGCCAGTCTGGGCTGGTAATGTAAGTCTTATAACTTTGCAATGAATATATAGTGTTTTACCAATGATGTGTTGATGAGGGTTTATATTTCTATGCTTAGGCATTTATGCATGTGATAGATGAATGATAGGACACTGCTTGCATCTTCACTGATATCTCTATCAATCTCGCAACCTCGAAGCAGACATGTTAGATGGTTGTGTCAAAGGTTTTCTTAACAGAAATGCGGCTTCGATCTTAATGCAAGAAAGAATGTTCCTTTAGGACGCTATTGGTACTAGTAAATCTTAGAAACTTAAGAACACACGAGAGTTGACTTAAGTGAGCATTAAAGCTGATACTTTGGCTTCATTGGTATTGTCACTCATTCGTTGGACTGTTTTAGGAGCTTACACTACCTGGTCGGCTGTGCTTAGCCTGTTCTATCTTTTAACTGTCATCTATTTGTTATATCTTTAATAGAAGTAGCACTCTTTTGTCTTAATTGACCAACCTCAACAATCAACTTTACTAAAAAGATACCTTTACACACACACACTGTTCAAAAACGATTTTCTTATATTATTTTGGAACTCAATCCCTGTGGAGACGATACTTGACTTATCACTTTATTACTTGTATCTAGTATACTTGCTAGAGTCTCATTTTAGGACAACAAGTTTTTGGCGCCGTTGCCAGGGATTCAAAGCAACAAAATTTATCTGAAAATTTCTATGAAACATGGTGTTTTTAATCTGTTTGCTAAGGCATGCAGGAAAAATAAGTTCTTAACTTGTTTATGCGTAGAGCTGGACCTCCTGTTTTTCCTATCGATCTCGAATTAGAGAGAACGTGTAGACGAAACCGAGCGGGAGCTCGAGGTGCTAGACAAAGAGAGAGACAAAGAGAAAGAAGAATGGCTGGAAGAGTACCGGAACAAGTTGTTCAGCCTGGTCCTGAAGAAGAAGGAGAAAACAACAATCCTCCAATCATGAGGATTAGAGATTACTCTCGACCCACAACAGAGGGACATTCTTCATGCATTGTGCTACCTAACGAGGGGAACAGCATGTTTGAGGTGAAGGGGTCCATGATACAGATGATACAGGCCTTAGTAGAATTCAATGGGTATCAATCTGAAGATCCAAATGGGCATATCCAAGAGTTCATTACATTGTGCAACACCTTCCGATCCAATCGTGGAGTTTTCGATGATGTAATCAGACTAAAGTTGTTCCCGTTTTCTCTCAAAGATAAAGCAAAGAACTGGCTAAGAAATTTACAGCCAGGGACCATCACCGCTTGGGAAGAAATGGCAAGAGCTTTTCTGATGAAATATTTCCCACCTCGACAAGCCATGAAATTGAGAAATGAAGTGTCTCGGTTTGTACAAGAAGAGGATGAGTTGCTAGCAGAAGCCTGGGAAAGATACAAAGAGCTGTTGAGAAGGGTACCGAATCATGGTATCCCTATGTGGATGCAGGTGCAGAATTTCTACAATGGAGTAACAAACATCTATAAGATCCAGATTGAATCCATTGCCAACGGTAACCCAGAAGATCTTGAGCCACATGCTTTGTATGACCTTATTGAGAAAGTAGTGAGCACAAGCTACAACTGGCATTCCGCGAGAAATGAAAGCAAAAGTACAAGAAATGATGATGTTGTGTCTAAACTAACAACCCAAGTGGAACAGCTTGCCAAGCAGCTCAGCAAGATCAACGTCTCATCGATTCATAGTGAGCCACCATTTGTGGGTGAATGCGATTTTTGCGGAGGACCGCATTTCAACATAAACTGTCCTGGAGTCAAACAAGGTAAAGAGGCTGAGCAGGAGCAATGCGATTATGCAGGATATAACCAGCGGAATCCACCAAACCCTTACTCCATAACCTACAACCCCGCCACAAGAAATCATCCGAATTTCGGATGGACTGGTCAGCCGAATCAACAGGAGCAACCAAGATATCAATGGCAACAGGGGGGGAACTACTAGAGGCAACCTCAGCAGAACTATAAACAGCCTGTTCTACCTAAAGAAGACGTGGAACCTGACATGAAAACAATGATGATGTAGTTCATGAAGCAGACACAAGCATCAATTAAGAATTTGGAGACACAAGTCCATCAGCTTGCTGCGACTGCTACAAAAGGAAAAGGGATAATGCCGAGTAACACCGAGCCAAACCCAAAAGGGGATGTCATGGCTATTACGCTGAGATCTGGTAAGCAAACTCAACCCATCATTTCCGCTGATTAAAATGCTGAATGCGTAGGAACATCTAAAGAAGCTGAAGGGGAGCAGGAACAAGCTGTTCCCAGTGAAGAAGAAACCAGGAAGACAACCATTACCAGTAAGCAGGATCAGGGGAAAGCGAAAGAATGTATAAGCCACCTCCGCCGTATGTTCCGCCTATGCCATATCTAACATGGTTGATCAACAAAAAGCTGGAAGAACAGAATTCTAAGGTGTTGGACACCTTAAGGAAGTTGCACATCAACATTCCTTTCGTAGAAGCACTGGCACAGATGCCGTCATATACAAAATTCTTAAAAGACCTCCTGTCGAACAAGAAAAAGCTGGAAAACATATCCATGATCCAACTCAACAGAGATTGTTCTTCAATACTCCAAAACAAACAGCAGCTACCTAAAAAGCTAAAACATCCAGGGAGTTTTTCTATTCCTTGCTCAATTGGAAAGCTAAATATTAAAAATGCACTATGTGACCTAGGAGCTAGCATAAACCTAATCCCTAATTCTGTATATGCTAAACTTGGATTAGGAGAACCCCAACCTACTCGTATGTCCATTCAGTTGGCCGATCGTTCAGTATGTTATCCTAGGGGAGTTGTGGAAGATGTGCTAGTCAAAGTAGGAAAATTCATATTGCCCGTTGATTTCATTATAATGGACATTGATGAAGACTTGCATGTTCCTATTATCCTAGGTAGACCATTTTTAGCCACGGGTAGAGCATTGATAGACATATGAGAAGGACAATTATTCTTGAGGATTAATAGGGAAGAAGTCATTTTCAAAATGAACGAGGCAATGAGACGTGCAAACAATAATGATGACACATGCTGTTTCTTGGATGAGTTTCAAAGTTTTTCTACTTTGCAGGAACATGACACTCTGGAGACTCTATTGGGAGGAGAGGTGAACTTATGTGAAGGAACAGGCTGTTCCATTGAATCCAACTTACCGACACCTCCTTTCGATCCTACTGTTCCTACTCATCAAGAACCACCGGAGATACCAACTGTGCCAGTGTCTAAACCAGAATTGAAACCGTTACCTACACACCTCAAGTATGCCTTCCTGGAACCACCCAGCGGAAGTCCAGTTATTATATCCTCAAAGTTAACTCCTGATCAGAAGGCGCAACTCATGGCGGTTTTGCGAAGAAATAAGGATGCAATCGCATGGAAAATTGATGATATCAAAGGTATCAGTCCGGCAGTCTGTGTGCACAGAATCTTGATGGAAAAGGAACACAAGCCATCTGTCCAGCCGCAACGCAGACTGAACCCCCACATGAAGGAGGTTGTGCGAAAAGAGGTGATCAAGCTTCTTGATACCAGCATTATTTACCCAATCTCTGATAGTGTGTGGACCAGCCCTGTTCACGTTGTACCGAAGAAGGGAGGAACAACCGTAGTCCTCAACGAGAAAGACGAGTTGGTGCCCACAAGAACAATAACAGGATGGCGAGTTTGTGTTGATTACAAAAAGCTCAATGAAGCCACAAGGAAGGATCACTTCCTTTTACCCTTCATTGATTAGATGTTAGAGCGGTTAGCGGGATATGCCTTCTATTGTTTTCTTGACGGTTATTCAGGATACAACCAGATCGCAATTCACAGTGAGGATCAAGAGAAGACAACGTTCACATGTCCTTACGGGACCTATGCCTACAAACGAATGCCGTTCGGACTGTGCAACGCTCCAGCCACTTTCCAAAGATGTATGATGTCCATTTTTCATGACATGGTAGAGCGGACCGTAGAAATATTCATGGACGACTTCTCTGTTTATGGAAACTCTTTTGATAGTTGTTTAAACAACCTCGAAGCCGTGCTTGTGCGATGCAAGGAGACCCACTTGGTTTTGAATTGGGAGAAATGCCACTTCATGGTTACTGGTGGAGTTGTTCTCGGGCATAAAATTTCAGAAAAAGGGATGGAGGTGGACAAAGCGAAGGTGGAAGTGATCGAAAAGTTGGCTGTTCCAGACAATGTAAAAGATGTGCGAAGTATTCTGGGGCACGCAGGGTTTTACCGCAGTTTTATCAAAGATTTTTCAAAGATTGCGCTACCCTTGTCAGCCTTACTTCATAAGGAAGCGGAATTTTCTTTTGATGCAAGCTGTTTAAAGGCGTTCGAACTATTAAAGAGCAAGCTGATCAACTCGCTTATACTGGCAGGTCCCTACTGGGAACATCCGTTTGAGACAATGTGCGATGCAAGCGATACTTGTGTGGGAGCTGTTCTGGGGCAGAGGGTTGAGAAGAAATTTTGGCCTATCTATTATGCAAGCAAAACATTAAACGAGGCCCAGCAGAACTACACCACTACAGAGAAGGAGCTTCTCGCCGTTGTGTATGCCTTCGACAAATTTCGACCTTACTTGGTATTGTCCAAAGTTGTCGTGCACACAGACTATGCTGCGCTACGCTACTTGTTCGCGAAAAAGGATGCTAAGCCTAGGTTAATCCGCTGGCTATTGTTGCTCCAAGAATTTGATCTCGAGATAAAAGACAAAAAGGGGATTGAAAATGTTACGGCAGATCATCTATCCAGAATTTCTCACAAGCACAATCTGGCACAACCTGAGATCGCAGAAGCGTTCCCCGACGAACGTTTGTATTCCATACAACATGTTCCTTGGTTTGCCGATATTGCAAATTACCTCGCAAGCTCAATCAAACTGCACAACATGTCCACTAACCAACGGAAGAAATTCTATGCTGAGATTAAATATTATTTTTGGGAAGAACCTTATCTTTTCAGGTTATGTGCGGATCAGATCATTCGTCGGTGCATCACCATAGAAGAAGGATAGGCTGTTTTAAGCCATTGTCACGATCGAGAAGCCAGTGGACATCACAGCGCAAGCAGAACTGCAGCCAAAGTTGATGAGTGTCGAATTCACCAAAAATAAATACCTACTCTTGGAACTAGAAAACTGTAGTAAATGTGGAGTAGGGTCGAATCCACAGAGACTGGTCGAATTATAACTTTTTGAAACTAACAATTAAAAGTAAAAAATGGGGGGTTTTGGTTTGTGGAATGAATTGAATAAAATTAACTAGAAGTAATTAAGCAGTAAAAACAATTAAACAACAAGCAATGATTGAATTAATATGAGGCGATTCCAACTAGAGGTTAAATTCAAGTCTTGAATTTAACTAATTGATCATCAATCACAGAAATTATAAGTTCCTACCCTTCAAATAAATTAGTTATGGTTATTAAAAAGCATTAACAACCTATCTCTTCTTACCGTTTAGATAATCAGGAAACGTTCACTAATTACCTCTAATCAATCAAACAGTTCTAAACAAGCTTTAGAATTTAATTTGATTGAAAGCATTAAATATAAAAGAGATGCTAATTCTACTCAACAATCACACAAGCGGGATTATTTAAAGCATATCAATCTCAATTCACAACATAGGTTAAAAGTTTGTCCACAATCAACTATGTTATTTGCTACTTGTATAAGATGGTTTAAACGATTACGTATTTAAACATCTAATTAGCAAAACGATTGCAAGTAAATAATTAAATCAATGATTCAATTAAATCATGCAATATGAATAAGAACAGAATAGAAATCAATTACTTGAAATAGATGAAAAAGATGAAGTACAGAATGATCTCACAATTCCATTGTTCAAGACCTAAATCCTCTAGCTAGAAATTGGAGTTTAGTTCCTCATGGAAGAGAGAATAAAACGCCAAAGATGAAGAAGCTTAAAGAAGAATGATGTTGCTGGAAGAAAAAGATGTCGATGATGAAAGATGATGTTTCGATGTTCTTGCTTGTCTCTTAAAAACATAAAAATCCACTCTTCCCACTCTTCCCACCTTCCACGTTTTTCTAGCTGGAGAGAAACTAAATAACTCCCTATAAAAATCTAATAATAAAATCCTATATAGAATTAAACTCCTACTAGGATTCTATATTATTAAATCCTATAATAATGTATTAACATATTTAAAACTAATAATAAAAGTTACAAAGAGTACAAATCTTAAAATAGAAGTCTTCTAAGCAAAACCCAACTCCCAAATTCGTACTGGTCCTTACCCATGGGCACGGGTTAGGACGAATCAGCTTTTTAGTGCATAATTTCCTTCTTCAGCATGGCCTAAGCCATGGGCATGCCTTAGGACTTGACAGATTTCTCCAATTTCACTTTAAGCTCCATAAAGTTAGCATTTTAATCTCCAATTTAAATTGAATCTCTAAAACACCTATAAAACACAAAACAAGATAAATAAGCACTATTAAAGTTAAACTAACATTAAACTAAAGAGAATTAAGATATAAAGATGTACATAAATGTGGACACATCAAAATTCCCTCGCACTAAACCTTGCTTGTCCTCAAGCAAGAACAAAACTAAACAAAAAACTTAAATAAGATAAAGACACAAAATGGAAACAATCCTTATTCTCCAAAACTATCAAACTCAAATCAGCAAGCATTATAGATCGGATCTCGATAATAATCAAAGCACCAGACGTTTCACAGTCGATTTTTGCCATCAACAGTTAAGTAAGACACTTCTTTAACAATGCTACCAAATCAAATACACAAAGCTTGATAACTCTCACAAAGTTGTCACTCAATTCACACATGTGTTTAGGTAAATATATTTGAAGCTCTCAAATTCTATGCAAGGAATGAACTACAATGAGTTTGCACTTCAATCTAATCTTCACCACTTGTTATATAATCAGTACAAAAATCAGAAGGTCTTTCATAGGTTGTAACAGGGTTAGGGTTAAAGGTATGGAAAAAGGAAAAATTTAGGTAATTAATCAAAAGAAATTAGCAGGCAAGTCAACAAAAAAACTAAATCTATTATATCTGAAGTGAAAAAAAATTCTACATTTCACTTTTTTTTCAATTAAGCACAACACCTGAAGATTTTGTCTCTTTTGAGCTATTTGGATGCTAAAATACAACTTTGTGCTGAATTTTTTTCCAGAACTTCCTTTTATCTCCCTTTTATATATTTGGCTGCAAAAATTATGAAAACAACCAACAAATCGGAACAATGATTACTCCAGACATTTTTCGAGTACAAGTAAAACTAACTTGCCTACTAAACTAACTTGCCTACTAATTCTTAAGATTAAGGGTAAAGGTCATTGATGGGTTAATAGGAAAATTAATTTAGTGTGTACAACAACGAAAAGGTTACAGGCTCAAACTTGGTTATCTAGGGGATAAAAAAAAGGTTAGGCTATTTAAGTCAAAATGGTTAATCCTAATTGCCTTCATCATTTTAATGTATGACTAAAAACGTGTGTTCTCGAAAAGCATTTGATGCAAATTCCAGAGTTACAGACCAAGCATGAATTCACACATAATATGAAGAAATTGGAGCAAAAGTTAAATTTTGATGTTATTTAAGTGAATTGCTCCATCGGCTCAAAAGCTCACAGATTGAGGGTAATTTGTATCAAGCTATGCAGATTTTTCATTAAGTTCGATTGCCTCAGAAAATGACTTACTTAAATTGAAGATCACTAAATCAACTATTACTAAGCCTAGCATTTATCAAACACTTGAATTGAATCAAATAACACGAGTTAATTAAGTTGTCAAGTGATGGAGAATGGAATTAAAATGACTTAAACTAAAACACAAACTAACTAAAACAAAATGCAACATTAAAAATAAAATGCAAACAATAAAAACAAAAAGAAACTATATATGGAGATTTCAATCTAAATTTAAAAACTAAATGCCAAAATTTTCTCAAAATTTTCTCTTTGTAGAAATCCTCTCCCCGCACTAATACAGACATTGTCCTCAATGTATAACAAAAGCATGCTTAATTCTCAAAATTCAGAGTGCAAATAATAAATAAAATTGAAAACTTCCCTGAAATTGCAGCTTGAGGAGCAAAGCTTTGTTCAATGTAATTAGTGTGCTCCTTCTTCTCTACTCCACGTTTGTTTGTTTATTCTGGTAATGAGCATGGCTCTGAGTTTTGATTTCGTGGATTCCGATTTCCCCTGAATTTACAACAGATGAACATCGACGGATTAAACATGTTGGAACGTATGAAACTCAAAGAGACACGATGATGGTAGAGAACGAACGAGTAGAGGGTTTTGTTGACTGCTGCAAAAGGATTGAAAGCAGAGGAAGGTTGAAGATGAATAGCGGAAGAGATCGACGTAGACGGAGGTCGATGGGGGAGAGGGCTGAAAGCTGAATTGAAAGGGAGCTGCACCACGAAAATAGAGTTTTTAGGTTTTTTTTATTATTATTTTATTAAAACTGAAAGATAAAAAAAATTAAAATAAAGATAACAAAAAAATGTAAGACTTAGAAAAGAAATAGGAAAAAGACTAGAGTTCCTAAGCCATGCCCATAGCTTTTAAAAAAAAATGTGTGCAAAAATTAATTAAAGAAAATATAGGCAGAAGACTAGGATGCCTAAGTCGTGCCTATGGAACTGTAAAACTTAATTCAAAATTTTGGGCAGAAGACTAGGATGTCTAAGCCGTGCCCATGGGAACTGCAAAACTTAATTTAAAATTTTGGGCAGAAGACTAGGATGTCTAAGCCGTGCCCATGGCTTAAAAAAAAATATGCACTAAAATTTCCTATGGACACACCTTGGGCTATTTCCGAAAATTTATTCAAACATAAGTAAAATTAAAACCAAAAACATGCAGTTACCCTAAAACTAAATAAAAATAAAAATAAGATAAATGAAATAAATTCGGGTTGCCTCCCAAAAGAGCGCCTTTGTTTATTGTCTTTGGCTAGACAATGATCATGCATCATCCAACTCCAACTCGCTCATTCTTTTCATCATCCCAATTATTGATGAATGGAATTTGGAACAAATCTTTCATGCCTCCTTTCTGTACACTTGAATCAATCATATCAATGTTAAAAACAAATTCAATTTCATCATGTGCATTACCTTCATGCATGTCAATTTTCACTATATTGGCCTTTATAGGTAGATTACTTGATGAAATTGAAAACGAGTTCATTATTACTTTATCATTTATATCCAAGAAGCAAAAATCTTTTTCACATATCAGCTCATTAGTCACAATGGAAATTCCATCATGAATTAATGTCTGCTCAATTTGTTTTTCTTCCATATGCAATAACTTAGAATCTCGAACAAAAAATTGTGTTTCCAAGTTGCTCACAATTGTAAACATTTGATTCATTTGTGATTGCAAATTTTCTAGACTTGTTCGAGTCTCTTGTTGAAATATCAAAGTATTATGCTGAAATTTCAAAATATTAGCACCTAAAGCATGAACAATTTCTTCAAGAGACATACATGAGCTTGATGAACAGTGATCACTAGGAGGAGATTGATAGTAATTTTGAATTGATTGATTATTAGAACTAAAACTAAGACATGAATGATCAACATAATGGCCATTGTTCCATTGGAACTCATTAACATGTTGAAGTACATGATCCATTTCTTTCCAAAATCACCAAAAGAAAAAGGAAATAAAAAGAAATAATTCTGTTAAAGACACTAGTCCCCGGCAACGGCACCAAAATTTGATGAGTGTCGAATTCACCAAAAATAAATACCTACTCTTGGAACTAGAAAACTGTAGTAAATGTGGAGTAGGGTCGAATCCACAGAGACTGGTCGAATTATAACTTTTTGAAACTAACAATTAAAAGTAAAAAAGGGGGGGTTTTGGTTTGTGGAATGAATTGAATAAAATTAACTAGAAGTAATTAAGCAGTAAAAACAATTAAACAACAAGCAATGATTGAATTAATATGAGGCGATTCCAGCTAGAGGTTAAATTCAAGTCTTGAATTTAACTAATTGATCATCAATCACAGAAATTATAAGTTCCAACCCTTCAAATAAATTAGTTATGGTTATTAAAAAGCATTAACAACCTATCTCTTCTTACCGTTTAGATAATCAGGAAACGTTCACTAATTACCTCTAATCAATCAAACAGTTCTAAACAAGCTTTAGAATTTAATTTGATTGAAAGCATTAAATATAAAAGAGATGCTAATTCTACTCAACAATCACACAAGCGGGATTATTTAAAGCATATCAATCTCAATTCACAACATAGGTTAAAAGTTTGTCCACAATCAACTATGTTATTTGCTACTTGTATCAGATGGTTTAAACGATTACGTATTTAAACATCTAATTAGCAAAACGATTTCAAGTAAATAATTAAATCAATGATTCAATTAAATCATGCAATATGAATAAGAACAGAATAGAAATCAATTACTTGAAATAGATGAAAAAGATGAAGTACAGAATGATCTCACAATTCCATTGTTCAAGACCTAAATCCTCTAGCTAGAAATTGGAGTTTAGTTCCTCATGGAAGAGAGAATAAAACGCCAAAGATGAAGAAGCTTGAAGAAGAATGATGTTGCTGGAAGAAAAAGATGTCGATGATGAAAGATGATGTTTCGATGTTCTTGCTTGTCTCTTAAAAACGTAAAAATCCACTCTTCCCACCTTCCACGTTTTTCTAGCTGGAGAGAAACTAAATAACTCCCTATAAAAATCTAATAATAAAATCCTATATAGAATTAAACTCCTACTAGGATTCTATATTATTAAATCCTATAATAATGTATTAACATATTTAAAACTAATAATAAAAGTTACAAAGAGTAAAAATCTTAAAATAGAAGTCTTCTAAGCAAAACCCAACTCCCAAATTTGTACTGGTCCTTACCCATGGGCACGGGTCATAATTTCCTTCTTCAGCATGGCCTAAGCCATGGGCATGCCTTAGGACTTGACAGATTTCTCCAATTTCACTTTAAGCTCCATAAAGTTAGCATTTTAATCTCCAATTTGAATTGAATCTCCAAAACACCTATAAAACACAAAACAAGATAAATAAGCACTATTAAAGTTAAACTAACATTAAACTAAAGAGAATTAAGATATAAAGATGTACATAAATATGGACACATCAAAAGTGCTCCAATCAGGTTTTTTCTGGCCTACTATTTTTAAAGATGCCAACATGTTTGTAAGCAATTGCAATGAATGCCAGAGAACAGGTAATATTTCGGCCAGGAATGCCATGCCCCTTAATAACATCGTTGTATGTGAAATATTTGATATATGGGGAATAGACTTTATGGGACCATTTCCTACGTCTTATTGGCACAAATATATATTGGTTGCGGTCGACTATGTTAGTAAGTGGGTTGAGGCGATAGATAGTCCGACTAATGATGCTCGTGTGGTTGTAAAATTCCTAAAAAGGCTGTTTGCCTGATTTGGTGTTCCCAGAGCCATCATTAGTGACCAGGGGACCCATTTTTGCAATGCCCAATTTGAAAAGCTAATGGGAAAGCTCGGAGTCACTCATAGAATTGCGACTCCATATCACCCACAAACAAGTGGGCAGGTTGAAATCTCAAATCGAGAAATCAAGCGGATATTGGAAAAAACGGTGGGAAATTCTAGGAGAGACTGGGCGAACAAGCTGGACGATGCTTTGCGGGCTTATCGAACTACCTACAAAACACCAATTGGAATGTCCCCATTCCGATTGTTGTACGGAAAATCTTGTCACCTTCCAGTTGAGATGGAGCATAAAGCCTTCTGGACGTTAACTTTCTTGAATTTTGAGACACAGGCTGTTGGCGAACAGAGAAGGTTGCAACTGTGCGACATGGAAGAATTCAGGCTGTTCTCCTACGAGAATGCAGTAAACTACAAGGAGAAGACCAAACAGTGGCACGATAAAAAGATCCAGGAAAAAGTCTTTCATGAAGGTCAAAACGTCCTTTTGTACAATTCAAGGCTAAGGCTGTTTCCAGGAAAGCTAAAGTCACGATGGTCAGGACCATTCACGGTAAACAGGGTGTTCGAGCATGGAGCTGTGGAAATTTTAAAAAATGGTGATGCTCCTTTCAAAGTGAACGGGTAGCGTCTCAAACCGTATCTTGAGAATGACCACAAGAGGAAGATTGACACTATTCACTTCCAGGACCCTCCACACCAATAACCAGAGGCACAAGGTGTTCGCTGCAAACACCCATTGCAGCAGGAAAGTACCCCTCCAACAATTCCTTTTTATTTTACTATCCCTCATCATGTGTTAAGTCATTTACCTGATAATAATTACATTGTCTCATTTTTGCTTTAACCATGCATTCAAGTCACATCGATATACTCACAGGGAAAAATATAAAACTTCTACCCTTGTCAATAAGAGTAAGGTTTTAAGTTTTGCCTGTGTGATCTATGGAGGGAAGTGGAGCGAGGTAGTAAGAGTTTTTTTGGGGGGGGGGGAATAACTTCAAAATAAAAATAAACACTCAAATCAGAAAGATAAGGGACACGTCAAATCCACTGTCATAAGCTGTAATTTCAGCCTATACGCCCCCTCGGTAAAAACAAAAGGAGACGGTGTGCAGTAAATGAAGGATTTATGGTACCCTCGCGTCCTTTCACCTGGTATGGTCATCTCTCCATATAACTCCTTCCAGGTGGCAGGGTTATAAGACGATCTTTAGGGCGGTAGTTCAAGAGATCTGTCTCCTCTTTTCTACTTAAAGGAAGCAGACTGCTGGGTACCCTAATTATTCTTTACTCACTATTCTCTCACACCTTTACCAAGAATTCTTTTTCTCATACACGGTTGTGGAGGCACCTATTTAGTTTGATTTTCAGATGAGAACTCGTGGATCTGGCAAGCACGTCAAAATCGAGGGCTCTACAAAGAAAGAGAAAGCCAAAGGCAAGATGACTGAACCAAGCACGGTCGCCTTCGTTCCGGATGAAAAACTTGTGAAAAAACTCTCTCAGTTCAAAGATGCTGCAGTGCAAACGTACTGCGAAGATCTGGCTCAACTTGAATTTGGGCCCATAAGAACGGTTTGTTGGGACACCCTGAAGAGGCTCAAGCTTGCTGAACGAGTGCGCAAGCTTATGGAAGCAGGCCATTTCGGCTGCTTCTTTGAGATGACGGAGCCGGCATACAAAGAACTAACGTTAGAGTTCCTGGCTACTTTCAAGCACGATGCTGAGATCACTGACCCTGATGAAGAAGGGAAGTTCAGTTTCAAGCTCATTGGTCACACTCAGAGACCTTCGCTCAACATGTTTAACTGTTTGTTAGGCACTACGGACGATGACGACCTGGAGTCCGAGAGCTACAAGGAAGCATTTACTAAGACCCATGATGTCTTTGACCCTACTGCCTTCTGAAGTTCTATTTCGGGACATCCACATTATGACAGGAGCGTTTCCAAGGCGTCAAATATTGATGATTATGCTGTCCGTTACTTGCATAACCTGGTCTCCGGCATAATTTTTTCTCGCGAAAATCAAGCCACTATGCCGCATGCAGACCTTACGGCTTTGTGGAGTATGGCAATCGGGCCAAGGATGAATTTAGGTTACTGGTTTAGGGAGTACATCAGTGCTTTTGGTAAAAAGAATTCTTCAGTCATCTGCTGCGGGAGCATTGTGACAAGAATTGCTGAATCCCTAGGGGTTTTTAAGCCTGAGGACCGCACTCGGCTCACTATTGTGAACCACCCGGACCAGATTGATCTCCGGAGTCTGCAGAGCATGTTGTTTGGCAAAGTGGTGAATGGAAAGTGGGTTTGGATGGCGGACTTTGTTGCAGCCAGGCGAGTCGAAAGCCGGAAGAGGAAAAGTGAACAACTGTGTCGGTCTCATTGGATTCCGAACAAGTCGAGCTACCAAAGGATCTGGGTTTCTATAAGAAATGTGCAAAGCTTTCCAGTGAGGACATCCTTGACAAGTTCAACTCCCTGATTGCTCAAAACCAGGCCAACCGTGAAATGATATTTGCACTTGAGCATAAATACGAGGCACAACAGGGATCGATTGATATGCTCAAAACCCTCTGTATTGAGGAGCATGGCAAGGAGAGTCCATCTGGTTTTTCAGTCAAGAGTCCGGTAAGAAAAACACCTGAAACACCTGCTAATGCTGATGCTTCCTCGAAAGGGGAGGGCATTCCTGCCACTGCGGATAGAGAGGTTAACTCCTCTCTCTCCCAGCCCGTCTGATTCGTCACCTTTGTCGCTGTCCTAGCATTTGGTAGCATCTAATACCCTTACTCTATCAATTTGTGCACTCTGCCTATGTTATCATGCTGTTATTGTCTATACTTTGATGCCATCCTGCTAACATTGAGGACAATGTTCCGTTTTAATTTGGGGGTGGGGAATTACACATCACAATATATACATGCATAACATGATAAATGCTTATTCAGGTTGTTAATTTAATTGATTTGGTGAATAGCAAGTATCCCCTTATAAATCTTTGATGTAAATGTCCTTTGCAATTTTTCTTAGTTTTTCTGGTCTCCTTGTTTATTCAATCTCCTCGATTGTTTTGTGTCCACGGGAATCACTGCACAGACTGTGCGTATTATGATCAATTGTCTGGTTTTAGTTGTTTGTTTGAATTATGACTCTCCGAGTTTGGAAGTTCCAAAAATTTTTAAATTTTTAAATCTTCTTTCACAATTAGAAACCCTTGCCTTATTGCATTTTCCCCAAAAATGATGAGAACTTGAGCCTGCAATTGCATCCAAATATGCATTGATGTTTTTCTGAGTGGGCCAGCACTTACTATCTTTAGGGAGAATTTTCCTTGGTTTGCCCTGTTGAAATGGAGATTCTTTTTATCAATCATAGGAGGAAAAAGGCAATTAGATTCCCTTTCCGCTACACAAAAAGCCACATGTGCTTTGCACTCAAAATTTTAGGATAACCAACTTGAGCCGTAACCTGTTCTTTCTAAAACCACGCAAAGAAACCCACTCCTTTCACTGATATTCCTAAATACCCTGAATTCTGTCTTGTGCTTCAAAACCAGCTGCTTAATTTGAAATGACGTGTTTTTAAAGATACACAAATCATGAAAACAAAGGCGATTGAGCAGATGATGCTAAAATAAAGATAGAAAGGGACATGGGAATCATGTGTTTGGATGGAGAAATCTTTAATGATTGTTCACTATGAATAGAAAGAATAGTTTGTTGTAAGAAGCAGGCCATGTAGGTTGGGTGGGGTAAGGAAAGAAATGCTAAGATGTTGAAAGCTGAGTAGGTTAAATAATTTGCATAAAGACATAATTTATACACTTAAATAGCTTCTCACTGCCAAACCAGAACCTCAACCTAACATTACAACCTTTGTCAAGTCCTTTGGACTATGTTTGGAAAAAATTTGACCCATAGTTTCAGGACCAAAAGGCAAACTCACACCCTAGGGATGTAGTGACTGAGCTAAGGAGTGAAGTTGCATTCTTTTTCCTATGGTAAATAAATGCCATGCGAGAGTGAGTGACTTATTCCAGTCCTTAGTGAGGCATGTCGGGGGAGTGGTTGCTCCTTGTGAAAGTAGAAGTCTAATTTTAAGCTTTAAGGAACTTCTCGATTAGAGTACACAGTTTAAAACAAGCTTTAACTTTTCAATGAGATCATAGCTCACATCTGTCAACTACCCCGCTGAACAAATCAATTTATGTTCTCCATATCATTCTATGTAATATTTCATTCCTAACTCTTCTTCTGTTGAATTATCTTCCTTCTTACCTTTGGTTGCTTGAGGACAAGCAAAGATTCAATTTGGGGGTATTTGTTAGGCATGAAATTGAATAAGTTTTAACAAATTATTTATAAATGAATATGGGTGTTTTTCTGTTATATTGTGAGAATGAAGGGCTGATTAATGTTTTTTTACAAATAAGTAAAGATGAAGCCAAACAATCTGGAAACAGCTTGTTTCGCTACTGCCAAAGAGGAGTTGGAGCCTTTCTCTGATCCAACGGTCAAACGCCGGATAATCTGATGACGGACAGCGACAAGACAGAAGTGGGTGTGTCAGAGGCAGCAGGTGGAAAGGTGTATCAGAACATTACCTAAGTAGCAAGATGACAAGAAGTTTCGACCCTTGAGTGTTCAAGGGTCAAAAGGATCCCTTATCATTTCTAGTTTGTTTAGATTTTTGGACGATTGACTTGTTTCTGTAATATTTTGTAAAGGTACTTTCGGGTACCGATTTTGGCCCCGGTCTTTCCTTTAAATAGATGTAGCAAAGGGAAGATTGGGGAGAGCATATTTTTAAGAAAACAAAGTCACTGTTTAGGAAAGAGGAGAGCTCCAAAGATGGAGTTTCTGAATGTTGGAAGAATTTCTTATTGCTCACTGCTCAATATGAGTGAGTAATATATTTTGAATGGGCACGGCCAGTCTGGGCTGGTAATGTAAGTCTTATAACTTTGCAATGAATATATAGTGTTTTACCAATGATGTGTTGATGAGGGTTTATATTTCTATGCTTAGGCATTTATGCATGTGATAGATGAATGATAGGACACTGCTTGCATCTTCACTGATATCTCTATCAACCTCGCAACCTCGAAGCAGACATGTTAGATGGTTGTGTCAAAGGTTTTCTTAACAGAAATGCGGCTTCGATCTTAATGCAAGAAAGAATGTTCCTTTAGGACGCTATTGGTACTAGTAAATCTTAGAAACTTAAGAACACACGAGAGTTGACTTAAGTGAGCATTAAAGCTGATACTTTGGCTTCATTGGTATTGTCACTGATTCGTTGGACTGTTTTAGGAGCTTACACTACCTGGTCGGCTGTGCTTAGCCTGTTCTATCTTTTAATTGTCATCTATTTGTTATATCTTTAATAGAAGTAGCACTCTTTTGTCTTAACTGACCAACCTCAACAATCAACTTTACTAAAAAGATACCTTTACACACACACTGTTCAGCAACGATTTTCTTATATTATTTTGGATCTCAATCCCTGTGGAGACGATACTTGACTTATCACTTTATTACTTATATCTAGTACACTTGCTAGAGTCTCATTTTAGGACAACAGGTACGCCCCGCGTGCTCTGTTGGTTGTCTTTGCTCTCGCCTTCCTTCGATGGATTCTCCCATGTTCCGTCTCGTAGCATCGGGTTCGGGCTTAGAGGAAGGATGCCCTCATCAATATCATTAGTCACTATTATTGATAAAATAATAAAAAGATATTTTAATTATTAACTTTTCTTGTTCCAAACTTTATGTTTACAGGATAACAACTAATTTTTCATTTTTTAAATTATTGTTAATTAATTAATAAATTGTATATATTGATTGTTTTTTTATGAAAGCATATATTAATTGTTACTATTTACATTTTGAGAATAAGAGTATGATTAATCAATATTTATTGTTAATTAAATTAGATTCTTTAGACTCTAATTAAATTAGATTCTAGATTTTAATTATTTTTATGTCAGTACTACAAATGATTTATTGTAGTTGGTAAATAAATATTATATGTAGAGTGGTAAATCAGATTTTAATTATTTTTATTTTAGTTTCTCTTTCCTTTGTAATTTTAAAAATAAAACTATTTGTATTCTTTTAAAAATATATATGTTTTAGTTAAAAATTTTAATAAGTTAAGATATAGAATGATATAAATCATAATTTGAATAAAAAGTAGGAATTAGAAGATAAGAGAGAAAAAATCAAATAATTTATGCTCATTATAAAAATAAGAATCCAAAAGATAAGAAAGAAAAAATTCAAATTATTTATTTCTATCGTGAAACTAAAAATGAAATAATATTTTTTTTACTAGAAGAAAATAATAAAAGAATAGGAAACATGTAATATCCGTAAGTTTATTGAGTGATTTTGCAAAATAAAAATTATAAAAGTTATTTTAAATTATAGTAAAATACGTGTGTTTTATTAACTTATTATTATTATATTAATTAATATCAAACTGTTTGTGAAGTTATTATTATTATTATTATTATTATTATTATTAGTTGGAGTTGGAGTTGGCGGAACATAGGGTTCCCTTTTTTTCTTTTTCTTTTCCAGAACCAAAAACACCCTCCTCTGCAGTTTCGTTTCTTTTTTTCTTTTTACCTTAATTTCTTCCATAACTCTCTGTTCCGGGCATCAATTGAGAAAAAAATTACACCATTGAATTCCTTATCACGTAAGGAAGATTTCAAGACCAATATTGCTATTTTTCTGGTCGAAAAGGGTGGTGACCGGCGCATGCGTTTTTCACCGATAAAGTGTTAGATTTTGACCTTTTAGGCGATTTTAATAGTGAAAGGAGCGTACTTTGGACTCTCCTAAACGTTGTCAATCTTGTGGTAGTCTCGGTTCGTGCTTTCGACAACTCCGGCGAATTTCCGACCACCGCATTTTGGTGAAACTCCGGTGAGCGTTCCAGGCAGAATTTTAATCATTTCGTTTAGGTTCCATTCTTTATAACAGTGTTTCTTAATTCTTGGTCTATTAGGAGAATTGAACGAATTAGACTAATATGAAATCTTAAAGTATTTGGTGGGGTTAGAAGCATTTTGAGTATACATTTACATATATATTATTGTTTCAATAATAATTAATTATAGGAATGCATTTCTATAATTATAGGAGAGGAAGAGACGGGTGAGCAAGACCCTAAACAATTTGATTAGCTTTTGAGACGAGAGGTAATCATAATTATAAATATTTATATGTGTATATATATATCTATATAATTAATACTTATATGCCTATATACATTATAATTTATTCCAAAAAAAGGTTCTGTCTATATCTATACTGTTTTAGGAAGAATTGTTTATATGTTGTTACGCCTATAACTATATGACAATAAATATATGTATATTAATTCCAGGAAAGGTATATATATAACTATTGGTATATTATATGTTGTTCTTGATAATGTTAAGTATGAGCTAGTTTTTGTTCTGGAAAATCAATTGTTGTGGTGAACAATTATTATTTAGTGGTATGGGTTTGCTTAATTAAATCGTAGAAGGTGCATATTATTTTATCACATATTGAATCCTTACCTTACATGGAAAATGTCTGTGGTTGATTGGAAATGCGTCTCATCTTAGAATTTCACTTAATTAGCTAGCTTAAGTGGATAGGTACAATGGTTTGGAGAGTTGTTGATACTGTGAACATATACACCTGTCTTGAAAGAGGAGACGATAGAGTCTTATTAAATTTTGGATTGGGTTTGGTACTGCGTCTTGCAAGATTAGACGATAGCAGTACCGTTATAAAAGTACTTATATTATGAAGTCTCAAGGTTGTGTGTCTTGCAAGAGTAGACGATAACGCATACCTATTTTGATGATAAGACACCATAAGACCATTAGATATATTTTATTTAGGTTTAGCTAGGGCCCTTAAAATAAATATAATAACTTTAGGATATTAGGTGTAGTAAAGAGTCTGGTTTTTGGATATCATCTATTTAATTTTAATGATTACTTGACTGATCAAATATAATATATGTGAACTGTATGTGTGTGTGTGGATATATATATATATATATATACCATTATGCTTATTGAGTAGGCAGCTCACCCCTTGCCATGTTGAAATTTTCAGGCTAGGTTCAGAAGTTCTCTTATTTGCTAGATTTCCAGGTTTACCCTGCATTCAGGCTGGCCAGCACAACGGTCTTATTCCCATTAGCAATTTCATAGACCTTCATTACATTTATTCTATTATTGGATTTGATTATTTGTTTAAAATTTAAATGAATATTATTGACGGGTTAAATTGTTTGGTTGGTTATTTAATTCTTTGGTTATGAGATTTTGATAGACGGTAATAAATGAGGAGCCTTTATGTAGTTATGTTGGTGTTTTTGCTTAAATTATGATAGTTGCTTGATTTTCTAAGTGACCAGGAACGGGGTTTACATTTAATTGGTATCAGAGCCGACTCTCCCCGTACGATGTGTGATTCAGGGACGAACCAGGCGGAAGCTGGTGGGCTTGTAACGACCCGGTCCGGAGTGGGTGGCACCGAGGTAAGAAGGCCTGAGCAAGGAGCGGCCCTAAGGGATGGCGATGGGGGCAGGAATGAACTGAATCCCACATCGGAAATGGAGAGGGAGTGATTGAGGCTTATTAGTAAGATGTGAATCCAATACATACAGACACGTTTTAAAGCCGTGAGGCCCAATGTGTTGGAATTGGGCCAAAGCGGACAATATCTATATGGTATTGGACCAGGGTGTTATACCATCCGGGAAAGGCTAACATGGTTGCAGACGCCTTAAGTAGAAAGAATTTTGGTATATTGGCTAAAATGAATCCTTTACAGGAAATGAGATCCATGGATGTTCAGCTGAGAATTGATGAGGTGACCGGACTTATGGCTACCTTACAGCTGAAACCAGACTTAAGAGAGAGAATTAGATTGGTACAGAAGCAAGATCCATTCTTACAAAGAATGTATGAGCGAGTGAAGCAAGGAAAAAAACCAGACATCACAGTTGAGGAAAATGAATTATTGGTGATGGGAAACCGAATTTGTGTCCCAGATGTGGACAATTTGAGACTAGAGATTATGGAGGAAGGACACAATGCTCCTTATGCTATGCATCCTGGTATGACTAAGATGTATAGGAATTTAAGATCCTATTATTGGTGGCCTGCCTTAAAGAAATATGTGGCAGAGTTTGTTTCCAAGTGTCTGACTTGCCAACAAGTCAAGATTGAACATCAAGCTCCTGTTGGGAAGCTGAAGCCGCTAGCTATTCCAGAATGGAAGTGGGAACGGATTACTATGGACTTTGTAGTTGGGTTACCGAGGACTAGAAGGAAGCATGACAGTATCTGGGTGATTGTGGATCGATTGACAAAGTCTGCTCATTTCTTACCAATGCGAAAGAGTGACCTAATGGACAAATTGGCCAAGATGTACGTGGCTGAGATAGTGAGGCTACATGGTATACCCGTCTCTATTGTGTCAGATAGAGACCCTCGATTTACCTTTAGATTTTGGGGTAGTTTGCAGTTAGCTATGGGAACAAAGCTAAATTTTAGTACTGCTTTTCATCCTCAAACAGATGGGCAGTCAAAGAGGACCATTCAAACTTTAGAGGATATGATGCGGGCTTGTGTACTTAATTTTCAGGGAGATTAGGATATGTACCAGCCGTTGATTGAGTTTGCTTATAACAATAGCTTCCATAGTAGTATTGGTATGGCAACATACGAAGCACTTTATGGGAGACCTTGTAGAAGTCCAATTTGTTGGGATGTTGAGGGTATAAGACAGTTAGAAGGACCTGAGTTAGTTCAGGAAACAATAGAGAAGATAAATATGGTGAAAAAGTGCCTTAAAGCGGCTCAAGAGCGACATAAGGCTTATGCAGATCAACACAGGAGAGAAATGGAGTACGAAGTTGGGGACAAAGTATTTCTGAAAGTATCTCCATGGTAGGGGATAGTACGTTTTGGTAGGCGAGGAAAGTTGAGTCTAAGATTCATTGGACCTTATGAAATTATTGAATGAATTGGACCTTTGGCTTATAGGTTAGATCTCCCAAGTGAACTATCTCAGATTCACAATGTCTTTCATGTATCTGTATTAAGGAGGTATAAGTCAGACCCGAGCCATATGATTCCTGAGCCGGAGATCGAAGTTGTAAACAAGAATCTGACAGTCAAAGAAAGGCCAGTGGAAATTTTAGAGAGACAAATACGGAAGCTGAGGAGACGGGAAATGACTATGGTACGAGTAAGGTGGAGTCACAACAAATCGCTTAGAGAAGCAACTTGGGAGCTGGAGGAAACCATGATGGAACAATACCCGCATTTGTTTGAGCATGCTGGTACGTAAATTTCGGGGACGAATTTTTTTTTTAGAAAGGTAGAACTGTAATATCCGTAAGTTTATGGAGTGATTTTGCAAAATAAAAATTATAAAAGTTATTTTAAATTATAGTAAAATAAGTGTGTTTTATTAACTTATTATTATTATTATATTAATTAATATCAAATTGTTTGTGAAGTTATTATTATTATTATTATTATTATTATTAGTTGGAGTTGGAGTTGCCGGAACATAGGTTCCCTTTTTTCTTTTTCTTTTCCAGAACCAAAAACACCCTCCTCTGCAGTTTCGTTTCTTTTTTTCTTTTTACCTTAATTTCTTCCATAACTCTTTGTTCCGGGCATCAATTGAGACAAAAATTACACCATTGAATTCCTTATCATGTAAGGAAGATTTCAAGACCAATATTGCTATTTTTCTGGTCGAAAAGGTGGTGATCGGCGCGTGCGTTTTTCACCGATAAAGTGTTAGATTTTGACCTTTTAGGCGATTATAATAGTGAAAGGACCGTACTTTTCGACTCTCCTAAACGTTAGCTATCTTGTGGTAGTCTCGGTTCGTGCTTTCGACAACTCCGGCGAATTTCCGACTACCGCATTCCGGCGAAACTCCGGTGAGCGTTCCGGGCAGAATTTTAATCATTTCGTTTAGGTTCCAGTCTTTATAACAGTGTTTCTTAATTCTTGGTCTATTAGGAGAATTGAACGAATTAGACTAATATGAAATCTTAAAGTATTTGGTGGGGTTAGAAGCATTTTGAGTATACATTTTTGCATATATATTATTGTTTCAATAATAATTAATTATAGGAATGTATTTCTATAATTATAGGAGAGGAAGACGGGCGAGCAAGACCCTGAACAGTTTAATTAGCTTTTGAGACGAGAGGTAATCATAATTATAAATATTTATATATATATATATATATATATATATATAATTAATACTTATATGCCTATATACATTATAATTTATTCCAAAAAAAGGTTTTGTCTATATCTATACTGTTTTAGGAAGAAGAATTGTTTATATGTTGTTATACCTATAACTATATGTCAATAACTATATGTATATTAATTCCAGGAAAGTTATATCTATAACTATTGGTATATTATATGTTGTTCTTGATAATGTTAAGCATGAGCTAGTTTTTGTTCTGGAAAATCAAATGTTGTGGTGAACAATTATTATTTAGTGGTATGGTTTTGCTTAATTAAATCGTAGAAGATGCATATTATTTTATCACGTATTGAATCCTTACCTTACAAGGAAAATGTCCGTGGTTGATTGGAAATGCGTCTCATCTTAGAATTTCACTTAATTAGCTAGCTTAAGTGGATAGGTACAATGGTTTGGAGGTTTGTTGATACTGTGAATGTATACACCTGTCTTGAAAGAGGAGACGATAGAGTGTTATTAAATTTTGGATTAGGTTTGGTACTGTGTCTTGCAAGATTAGACGATAGCAGTACCGTTATAAAAGTACTTATCTTATGAAGTCTCAAGGTTGTATGTCTTGCAAGAGTAGACGATAACGCATACCTATTTTGATGATAAAACACCATAAGACCATTAGATATATTTTACTTAGGTTTAGCTAGAGCCCTTAAAATAAATATAATAACTTTAGGATATTACGAGTAGTAAAGAGTCTGGTTTTTGGATATCATCTATTTAATTTTAATGATTACTTGACTGATCAAATATAATATATGTGAACTGTATGTATATATATATATATATATATATATATATATATATATATATATATATATATAAATATAAATATTTACCATTATGCTTATTGAGTAGGCAGCTCACTCCTTGCCATGTTGAAATTTCCATGCTAGGTTCAGAAGTTCTCCTATTTGCTAGATTTCCAGGTTTACCCTGCATTCAGGCTGGCCAATACAACAGTCTTATTCCCATTAGCAATTTCATAGACCTTCATTACATTTATTCTATTATTGGATTTGATTATTTGTTTAAATTTAAATGAATATTATTGACGGGTTAAATTGTTTGGTTTGTTATTTAATTCTTTGGTTATGAGATTTTGACAGACGGTAATAAATAAGGAGCCTTTATGTAGTTATGTTGGTGTTTTTGCTTAAATTATGATAGTTGCTTGGTTTTCTAAGTGACCCGGAACAAAGGTTACAAAACATGGGTTAAATGTTGTACCATTTGTCGCTAAAATTATATAGTTATCTCAAAATAGTCATTCAATGTCAATTTGTCTTAATAAATCACTTAATTTCGAGTTTTGCCTCAATTAGGTCACTCTGGCGATTTCAGTGATTAAAAAACATCGAAATGATGATATAGGTGACACGTCAGTATGAAACAACTCAGATTTCCAAACGAAATGACACATGACATCCACGTATGCATCACCTAACTATCATGTGTCGATTATTTTTATGAAAAAAAAATAAAATTTAGGTTTTTCATAAAAATACCTGAAACGTGGCTGTCATATTTCGTTTTGATCAGATATTTGAGTTAACTCATTTTGACGTGTCACCCATGTCATTATTTTGATGCGTTTTAACCATTAAAATCGCCGGAGTGACCTAATTGAGATAAAACTTAAAGTTTAGTGATTTTATTGAAACAAATTAAAATTGAGTGCCCATTTTGAAACAACCATATATATTCAGGGAAAAATGATGAATTTAATCCTATGAAACATAGATAAACAATAGGAAGGTGTTGAGATTTTGATTCTCTAATTCAAAGTTTGTTTTTAACTAAGTTTAGTTTTACTAAGTCTTTAGTTTGTTAGTGAGATAAGTAGTGGGATTTTATTGCTTCCTTTAAAATCTGCATTTTTATAAGCCTATAAAAATGTCATAAATTTGTATCTTTCAATTGTGCAGAACATTGACAAATTGAATAAAATTATTAACACAATGTTTTGTTATTAATTTCTTTTATAGGCTTTCTCAAAAAATCCCAACAATTGGTATCAGAGCCTCAGTGATCTTTAAGGGATCTGTGAGTATTTGAAGCAAAACTCAACAATGGAGGAGTGGTTGAGGGAATTTTCTTGAAAATTGCAAATTACTCAATCAGGAGAGAAGTGCTTCGATTACAAGATGGTGATGGGAAGTAACAAAAAAAAAAAACTTTCAATCAGGAGGTAATGTTGAGATTTTGATTCTCTGATTCAAAGTTTGTTTTTTTACTAAGTTTAGTTTTACTAGGTCTTTAGTTTGTTAGTGAGATAAGTAGTGAGATTTTATTGTTTCCTTTAAAATCTCCATTTTTGTTGCATTATAAGCCTATAAAAATGTCATAAATCTGTATCTTTTAATTGTGCAGAACATTGACAAATTGAATAAAATTGTTTGCATCACTTAAATTAGTTAATTAAGAAATATTTCACTTACATTTTAAGTTAAGTATTATCGATTAATATTTCTGTAACATTTGTATGATTTAATACTTTCGATACTTATAATATTTAATGCTTAAAATTCAGAATTTATTTTTTTAGAACTTAATTTTCAGTTTTAAACATAACTTGAATTAGAGAGGATAAACGTTAACGGCAGTTTTAGTTTCTGTGTAAGTTAGATGGGTTCTTGTATTATTTTTATCTTTGAATTATTTTTTACAAATCAATAAAATTTCATTTATTCTTTTCTTTCGAGGATCAGATCATTCATTCTCAATCTATTCTAATACTATAACTTCATAAAAAAATAATACTTGGCAAGCATACATTTAATGAATAGAAATGGCAAAGAAACAAATTAAAGAGCAGCCATGACTTCCTAACTTTTTACACATAAACTTAATTAAAAATGAACAAATTATTGAATGGTACCTTAAAAATAATAATTATTAAATGGTAACTTCTAAATCACAGTTGGTACCTTCAAAGAAAAAACAAATTATTAAATGGTAGCTTAAAAAAATAAACTAAAATTTCAATTAAAAAAATCTACCTAATGCAAGGCACACCCATTAAGATACTCTTAAATAATTGATTAATGCAAGGCACCCCCATTAAAATGCTTTTAAATAATTGCTAAATACATATATAAAATAATTGATTTAACATATATAAATGATCACATTATGATCACATAAATTTCTTTATCATTTTTCTTTCGGTAGGGAAACTAATTTTATTAGGAGTTCATTCACGGTTAAACTTCTTCATTTCTGTATCCGAAAATACTTTTCATGTTATTTGAAGGATCCTCAATACACATATCAACACGTATATAGTGACTGCAATTAATTAAAAAAATATTAATGATATCTTGAGCTTGCAACATGTAGAACGCAGATCCATCTCACTGGGTGTTTTAATTGCACAAATTAATGAGATTGTTCTGTCTCGAACCCTCTATCATTTGAGCTAAGAGACTCTAAAACTATATCATGGAACCAATTGTTCTGTCGAACCCTCTATCATTTGATTTAAGACCACTATAACTCTAATACTATGTGGTGAAATCAATTGAACTGAAATCTCAAACTCAATGGATGATCCAATTATAAATCTTTTATCAAGACAATAATTTATCATTATTTAACCCATAGGAAAAATTATTATACATGACATAACAAGCCAATAATTTATCTCCATGATGTTGTTGGTCCTTTTTACTTATATAAATACACAATGTTAACCATTGTGAATCTCCAAGAACAATAAGAAGTTCAAACATGGCTATATCATGTGTCTCTACTGTTGTTCCTCTCCTTCTCTTCTTCCTTTCTTTAGCCTCTTGTTCCTTGTCTTCACCATTATCTAACAATCCTCAAACTTTCATTGTCTTTATGTCCAAATCACATAAGCCTGCCCTCTTCTCCTCTCACCACCACTGGTACTCCTCCATCATCAATTCCCTCCCTCCCTCTCCTCACTCTCCCAAGATCCTTTATACTTACTCCCAAGCCATCAGTGGTTTCTCCGCCCGCATTACACCCGATCAAGCTGAAGCATTACGTCGCATTTCCGGCGTAATCTCCGTTATCCCAGACGAGATTAATCAGCTCCATACCACTCATACACCTCAATTTTTAGGCCTTTCTTCTGAGTCTGACTTTTGGCTTGATGGTGATTTTGGAGAAGACATTATCATTGGTGTTTTTGACACTGGAGTATGGCCAGGACATCCGAGTTTTTCAGACGATGGTATGTCTGATGTTCCGGCGAGTTGGAAAGGTATTTGTGAAACATCAGATGAATTTCCTTCTTATGTTTGCAACAAGAAACTCATAGGGGCGAGAGCATTCTATCATGGCTATAATGCATCAAAAGATTCACATTCTCCTAAAGACACACAAGGTCATGGAACGCATACAGCATCTACTGCTGGTGGATCATTGGTTAAAAATGCGAGCTTTTACCAATATGCAAAGGGTGAGGCTCGTGGTATGGCCTCAAAGGCACGAATTGCTGTTTATAAAATTTGTTGGAGTGGTGGTTGCTCAGGCTCTGATATTCTAGCAGCGTTTGGACAAGCTATTGAAGATGGTGTCCATGTGATCTCCTTATCTGTTGGTGCCAATAAAGCTCGTCCATATTATTATGATACCACAGCGATTGGAGCATATGTTGCATCAGTTCAGTATGGTATCACTGTGTCTTCTTCTGCTGGGAATTCAGGTCCAGATGCATATACTGCTGTTAACGTTGCCCCTTGGATTCTCACTGTTGGTGCTTCTACCGTTGACAGGGAGTTTCGAGCTGATGTTGTGCTTGGCGATGGGAGAACTTTTCACGGGGCATCGCTCTACACTGGTGAGCCTTTACCGGATAAATTGATCCCATTAGTGTATGCTGGTGATGCTGGAAATAGCTATTGTACTGCGGGGAGTTTGGATTCATCAAAAGTTAAAGGTAAAATTGTGCTTTGTGACAACGGGGTAATTCAAAGACCGGAGAAAGGTATTGAAGTGAAGCGCGCAGGTGGGGTTGGAATGATAGTTCGTAACTACCAAGATGATCTAACTTTGGCTGCTGAGGCTTATCTTACACCAGCTACCACACTTGGTTATACAGATGCAACTTCGATTCGATACTACATCATGTTTAATGATTCCCCAACAGCAAAAATCGTCTTCCGCGGATCAGTAATTGGGGATTCACCGCCATCTCCTAAAGTTGCATCCTTTTCAAGTCGCGGTCCAAACTATATCACAGAAGAAATCCTAACGCCAGATGTTATAGCTCCTGGTGTTATGATCTTGGCTGGTTGGACTGGTGCTGTTTCTCCCTCAAAGATGGAAAACGATGACCGAAGAGTTGAATTTTGGCTAGATTCAGGTACATCAATGTCTTGTCCTCATGTGAGTGGACTCGCAGCTGTGCTGCGAAAGGCACATCCAAATTGGTCACCTGCAGCTATAAAATCCGCTCTAATGACTACTGCTTATAATTTGGATAATTCCGGAGCAACCATTGGTGATATTGCTACTGGCAAAGCTTCAACACTCTTTGATCGTGGAGCTGGACATGTTGATCCTAATTCTGCTCTTGATCCTGGCCTAATCTATGACATTGATCAAGATGAGTATATCTCATTTCTCTGTGCAATTGGTTACAATAGGACCCAAATTTACCTATTTATTCAAGAGATGCCACCAGAAGATATATGTGATAATAATATGGGGAATCCAGGAAATCTAAACTACCCATCATTTTCTGTTGTTTTTGAGGATACCTCTTCTGCGGTTACATATAAGAGGACAGTGAAGAATGTGGGAAGTTCTGCTAAAGCAATTTATGATGTTAAGGTGAATGCTCCTGCAAATGTAGATGTGAAGGTCTCACCAACTAGGCTTGTGTTCAGTGAAGAGAATAAGAGCTTATCCTATGAAATTACATTCTCCAGCAGCACTTCTAGTCGAAGCTTGGGTTTAGATTCGGCTAGCAACACCGCACAAAGTTTTGGATCAATTGCGTGGAGTGATAGAATTCACACCGTTACTAGTCCCATAGCTGTTCTGTGGAAACAAGGAGTGTCCAAGGCTTCCTTTTAAGACTCATTGTCTTTAAATTCTCTACTAGCTATGTATAATCTATATTACCATATGCAATAAAACAAGACATGGGTAGACATGTTGAATTTAATTATTTTATATTATTGTTATTTAAAAGAAAATCAGAACTCCAAAAGAACATCTTTATGGAAACATGTCGAATTTACTTATTTTGTATCTCTGTGGAGAACTCCAGAAGCACATTTTTCTAACAGATAGAAAATATTACCATTCAAATTATTCAAGTTAACCTTGATCACGTTAAAAAAAAATGTTAAGCTTAACCACCATATTTCTCATTGATGTTGACTTAGCAGAATCACTTCATGAAACGTTGGGGATTGAGAGAGAAGCAGATTTGGACAGATTCTTATGTGTCACTGATAGCTTTTTAGATAAGTTGTTACAACAATTGGTTAACGATACAATGTTCAGTCAGTGCTTTGTGTCCGAAATTCCGATTACTTTAGTCGGCCACTTCCGTCGGACATTCCGATATAAAATCACCGACCCATTTATGTCACTGATCTATTTTTTGGAATATTTATTTAAATAATTTTCCGATAGAAATTGTGTGTGAAATTGAATCTGTAAATAGAATTATTTTTAAAATTATTTTTATACTTTTATTTTTAATCAATTTATTTGTATTGAAGGGGACTTATATTTTATCATTTGATTTAAAGAACAGAAAATGCTTATTAAATTAATTAGCTTCAAAAAAGGTACAGTTATGATTTTTTTGTTTTTTAAACTCAATACTTTTTAATGGCCTGATTAACCAATGTCTGAGTTTTATTTTTCCTTGATTTGTATAGCCCAATTTATTTTCTTTAAAGGAAAAAAAAAACACTCATGATTTGAAGGACCAAAGTATACCTAGGGACTAGTTGTTCAAGAATCCGGCGGCAGGCAAGTGTTAAAACTGAAAGAAACAACAAAACTGGACCGTTAATTTTTAACATGATTTAGATAATTTATTTGACATGGATTATTATTTTTATTGCATGTATATCATATATAATTACGTGTAATTTATAGATCACATTACACGACTCTAATACGATAACCGTTTTCCGTTCCTTTTAATCATATCTGATCATAAGCATTTTTAAGAGAAACACAAAAGTTGATTAGGATAGGTGTTGATTTTAATAAAAATGTGAGTGGAAATAATTGAATACTTCACTGCCATTGTTATTGGAGCATATGAATGCATCTAGGTACATACACTTTAAATTAATGGTCATTTCATATTCACAGTAACTGTGAATTTATTTGGATTTATTAACTTTTATGCTCAACTGGTCCTTTCTGGACCATCTTTCTAGAGTCGTGCTTGCCTATAAATTCTAACTTGGAAACTACCATGGGATTATCTATATAATGAAAACAAAGTGTTTCACTTCTCTTGATTTTTTAACTTAAAGAGTACTTGCCTTGTATATATGCATATTCCTACTCATTCTAGCCTCTTGGCCCCTCACCATCTGTCAAATAGTAATAGGATTTTTTTCTTAAATTTTGTGGGCAAAATACTCTGGCACGTGATGAAGTTGGAGATTTACTGCTTTTGTTTGGGTTTTCAGTTTTCACACATTAAGACAGAAGATATGAGAGGAGTGAACTAATTATTGACATGAAAAAAAAAGGGCATTTAGACTATCAAATGGAAAATGATTGCTAATTAGTAATGCCTATATTGGTAATTGAATGCCTATATTTTGGAATTGACAAAAGGTTGGATTTGTTATGATTTAAGAGAGATGAGGGAAGTTAGAAATGGATCCTATGTAAAAGCTAGAATTAATTGATTCAGAATCTAGTTTCTAAGGAGGAGATTTTAGAAACTAGTTTGACAGTATACAACCTAGTTTCTAAGAAGAAGACTTTATTACTGCAGTTCAGAACAAATTAGAACTAAATGTATATGCAGTCAGTTGCCAAATGCAAGACATGAGTTTACCAAAAACAAGTCTTAATGCTAATGACCAAAGGCATGAACCATGTAGCAGAAATTATAGACATGGGTGTTCAGACAGTGTAAATACTTATAACTACCAATTGACAAGGTTCATTATTTTGTATCTTAATTAGATAAAAGGGATTGAAAACTTACCATAATTAAAAGGGCCAAACAATTCCATTAATACAATCTAGTTTCACAGAAGCGAGTTCAAGCAAAAGATAGCATAGATACTTATCTGATAAAGCCCATGAACCAACGTCTCTCAATCTCTAGATAACTCTCCAATTCAAAGATTTCGAGTATCAATTTCAATTGGCAAAGGATTCGTTAGGAAAGATAAACCCAATGAGGTTCAAACAAAAGAAGAAGAATTTTCAATCATGAGTTATCAAATTTAGTTTTGAATCGGAAAGGAAAGACATGGTATTCAAAACTTATCAGAATGATGGAAGGCCCAAAAGATCCGAATAGAATCTATTTTCAGATTGAATTGGGCGAGTTAAAGGATCAATTTCAAAATTGACAAAAGACACTCTTTATGAAAGCTAAACCCAAAAAGATTCATACAAAATAAAAAGAATTTCAAGATGGATGAGTTTGGCGGTGCAGTTAAATTTCGAAGATGGAGGTTGTTGGTCCCTTGTGAGGTAATATTAGTTCCAAAGGGGGTGAATGGAACTATTTGGCGAATTTAAAATCTTTTTGATTTACTCACTTGGCTTTAGCACAACTCTGTTTAACACAGACATAGGATAATTACTATCAGAGGCTGAGATACGATAATTAGAGGAGACTATCGATTGAGCAGTTTTAATACTAACTATTATGTTTATGCACTAGTAGAAAAATGGTCATTTGCATCGATGTATTTGCATCGGCCCTTATAAAGCGCGATGCAAAAGGTCCATTTGCATCGGCCCTTTATTTGGGGCCGATGCAAAAAGTCCATTTGCATCGGCCATTTGTTTGGGGCCGATGCAAATGCCGTGACATTTAGTATTTGCATCGGCCCTTTAATAGGGGCCGATGCAAATAACTGCATTATTTGCATCGACCCTTTTAAAAGACCGATGCAAATAATGTAATTTATACACTACAAAAAAAACAGTCTATCCCAACACTTTAATAGCAGCACTTAATTTAAATGTAGCTACAAAATACTCTATTTTAATTGGTTTGGGCTAAATGTTATCAAGCCCAACCCAGTTAGAAACTAACCCCAAACCTAACAGTCCAATTCGCTGTCATCCCTCCCTCACCCCGCTTCTTCCTCTTTCTGCCGACTTGTCTTCTTCCCTCTTCGAATCCTTTTCCGATTCCGACTGGTAAGCTCCCTTTCGAGTTCTAATTTTCAGTATCTTCGAATTTCCTTAGATCTAAATTTGGTAATTTTGATTTATTCTCCACTGCCTTATCAGTTCTGCGTTTTTGTTCTTTGCGTGGATCATTGGCGTCGGTCTCAAGCCCTAGAAATTTGGTATGTAAGAAATCTAGGGTTCCATTAGCAATGAGTTGTGATTCCATTTTTCCATTTTGTATTATCATCCGTGACCTTTTTCTCTTGCGATCTCTCCTCTTTTTCTTAGAGTTGGGCTTCATCGGTCATTTTGGTGGATAACATTGGTGAGCTCTCTTTATTTTACTTCTGTTCTTAGTTGGTGGCTTGTTGAAGGGAAAATCCAGAAGATAAAGCTTGGATAGCAGTTATGAGGTATAACATTCAGGCTAGCTATTGCATAAAAAATATTTAGTCTGTTAAACATGAAATATGAGTTTAAGTTGCAGAATAAGTGATTCTACTATTGCTAGCCTAATTTTTCCTTGCTTACTTGAATATTCAGGCTAGCTATTGCAAGGGCAGTGTATTAGGGTTGTCCTATATTGATTTTGGATGAAGCAACTTCAGCTCTAGATAGCCGGTTTGAGTTTTTAGTGAGGGAAGCTGTGCAGGGCCTGATGGAAAATCTTACTGTAAGTATCATTTTTCATTCTGTTTGTACAAGGATTAATTGCTCACCTGTTGGAAACAGTTTTGATGGGTAAAAGAGGGTTTTGTATGAGTTATATATAATTACTCCAAATATGATCTAATATGAGTTTTGTACATTGATGAACAACAATTCATGCATAAGATGAATTGAGTATAATAATTTGAAATTTGCTGGAAAATTATGTTTGGACCATGTGACCAAAATTTTGAACAGGATCAGGTACTTCTAGTTATCACTTTGGCAAATATATACCTATGTATATATGTTATATATGTTAAGGTTCATGTCTAATTGATTGCTTTTTGTTTTATGAGTAACTGTTATTTAAGATTCATATATGTTCTGTTTGTTTTTATTTCATACATGGGATATTGAGGGCTTCTCCATTTTCTAGAGTTGCTTGCTTCATTATGTCTCTAATGAATATTGATGTAGGTAAAGTTAGGATGTATAGAAAATGGGCATGTATTAGATTAACAACTTGAAAAAAGTTCAACATGTTTTATGATACCATATTAAAGTCTCACTTTGATATTATACATGTTACTAGCAGAGTTGAACTTGCTGCTCTTATTTCCAATTAGATTGGCTTATGACTGTCAGACTTCAGACCCGAAATGGAAGAGACAAAAATATTTTGAATTATGTGTCATTCTAATCATGTTTTTAGAAGCATTCTAGGTGTTAGTCTCTCAAATGAGTATAAGCTTTCTTAAGCATTCTAGGGTATCCAGGCGTTGTGACACTTCGCAAACTTATGTCTGTTTTTCTGTTCAATATTGCAGCTAGCAGGAGTTCAATGTGCTGGGAACCCACACTTTTGTGTGAATGAGGATGGATCATATCAAGAAGAGGGGCAGAAGAACACTAAAGGTTACATTTGGGGCAAGGTATGTGTCGTATGTGAATGTACAACGCTGAAATGATGTCATCCGTATTTTGGCATTCGTTGATCGTTGAGTTACTTTTCAGGCGGGAATGAAGCTGGTTTGCACTTTCTTAACACTACCTGTTCCTTCTAAATCATCAAATGTTTCTGGAGAACAATTTAGCAGTATGACAAGCAGAACTGTCCCTGACTATACTGGGATTTTGTTAAGGATTGAGGTCTTCTCAACCCTAAATCTAAGAACTTGTGGCTCAGAGATGATTTAATCTTGAAGAATAAGGTCATCTACTACATTTCCATTGTGAGTTTTCACCCAATTTATGTCATTCCAACCTTAAAAAGTATGCACATTTCAAGTTTTCGACTAATTACAACATGGAATTGCTGCAGGCCTTGAACCATATTGATGCCAATTCCTGGAATCCTCCTTCTTGCAAGTATATATTCTTTTTTAATTTATCCTCATTTTCAATTTCATCACTTAAACTTATGCTTAATTAATCATACATTTTCAATCACTTTTCCAGATTTTCTTGGCCTTGCTCATTTTCCCTTTTGACTTCTTTTATCGACCTACTCGTTACTGCTTCCTTCGTGTTCTCCGCAACATAGCCCTTTTTGTTTGATCGCAGGTGGTACGAGAGTTGCAACTATTGAGTTAATCAAGGAACGTGGGGTTGAGAACAGACAAATCAAAGTGGTAAATAGTTCATAAGCAATTATCTTGATTCATTTCTATTGTTAAATATCAGTTCCTGCTTGTTTTTCCTATTTTTTTCTCTTGGCTCTATTTTAATAAATTGCTAATTTTATTCTTTACATGTGTTGGTCTCACATTTCATAGTCACCTTGTTCTGATTTGTTTTCCGTTTTTTCCCAAATTGTTTCAGTTTGCCTTTTGCCATTTTACATTGCTAGAAAGATGGAGCCTGCTGCTTCTACTTGAGGAACCCACTTTGTAAGTAATTTTTATTTAATCTATTGTCGATTGTCGATTGACAAAGTTGATAGTTTATTTGGGGTTAACAATTTCAGGAACATGGTGGAAAGTTACTCGTAGTCAACAAAAATCTGAGATTGATTCTGATTATGTTGGTGATATTTTTCAACATATCATCAAACTTGGTCACTTTGCTGACTTCAGATTTAGTTAATTTTAGTTTTATTTAGTTTTAATTTTGACAATTATGATGCCAAGATGAGGTTGCTATTACTGGTATATTTTGTTATTGACATGATGTAAATTGTAATAACGTGTTTGCTTCCTCAGATTGAGGCTGCAATCCCAAAATTATTGATCATGAATTTAGACAAAAATTTCGTCGGTAAATTTACAAGTGGTTACTAAAATTTTAGCGACTTACCGACTGAATTTCAGTCGGTATTTTTTTTTAATGAAAACAGATGCTAGGGGCGGTTTAAACCGCGGGTAGGACGCCCCTATAGAAAAACCTTACCCCGACGCCTTCATAAAACCGTCGGTAAAGTAGCAACAGGTGCAATAACAACACTCTTCCGACGGTTATAGAAACCGTCGGTACTACTTGTAGACGGTTTTAACCGTCGCTATAGTAGAAAAATTGCGTCGGTAAATGGCTATTTTTTTGTAGTGATATTTGCATTGAAAGGGCCGATGCAAATATCAATTGAATTTGCATCGGTCCTTTATAAGAGACCGATGGAAATAGCGTTAGTATAAATTAATAAAACAAGAGGAGCCTATTATATAATTAATTTGGATTTTAGGGTTTATTTTTCACGATTGGAGCCGCCTCCCATCTCCGTCTTCTGCTTATCACAATATCGAAACCCATCTACTTTCTATGGCTGCGTTTTCCACCTCCGAGTATCTCATTCTCTTTTCTGTTCTCCTTCTCGTCTTCACTGTCTCATGTCGCCGCCGTCGGAATCTGACACAAAGCTCACGTTAGCGTTGTCAGGAGACTCTCGAGTTTCACAAGAGAGTATTGGTGGGAATGTCGATACCTCCCATCACAATGATCCTGCTGCTGCAGTGGTTGTCGAAGAGAAGGTTTTTGAGCATAATCAGGTTTCAAACGATGAATTTGTTGAATTAGAGAAATAGGCTATTAAGAGAGGTTGCAAGGTTTAGGGAATTTGATGACAAGGGCGACATGAGTGGTGGAGAGATGCCTATATCGGTGTCGACTCCGGCGGATTCAGAATTGAAGAAAAGGAAGCTGAGAGAGAGGAGAGTTCCATCTACTCCCTTTACTAGGGTGCTTGGGTGAGTGTTTTTCTGCAATCACTTGAGTAATTGGTAATACGATTACACAGACTTATTATTGATTGGTCTCTGAATAAGGTCCTTTTAAAATTGAATTGAGAAATCTACAATTTATGGTGCAATTTCTCTATTACATCCTTAACTTCGATCTTATAACTTCTAAAGTTTTGCTGGCCTTGCATGGGTAGCAATTCAGGAATCTACAAAGAGGTTGGTCTATGGTTCTCCAAGTTGGCAAGACAAACAATCTGCCCTATCCCCAATTTTGTCTAAAAAAAATGCAGAACGTTTGGCTCTGGCACTCTGCAGAATGCGTGGAGTTGTGCTCAAATTAAGACAAATACTGAGTATACAGGATGGATCTCTTCTTCTGTTTAGCTTGTGTTGGGTTTATTCCGAGTCGCACTTGTTTCTCTTTGTAATGGATTTATATTTCTAACTATTACTTTCAGGGTTCTTTGTTACTTGGGAAAATTCATGTTGCCCTTCTGAAGCTTCTATTCACTGATGTTGAAAACAGAGGTAGCAACAAGTAACCTATGGAATTTGATCAGGTAATGGTTATACAGTGCATTATAGAATTTGATCAGTTTAAGGTTATCGTGAATAACAACAAATGACAATGCTAGTTGGGATTCTTGTGAGAAAATAAAAAGTATTCTGGCTACTTTAGTATGTATGTTAAGAATTAAATGTGCTAATTAAAATAGAAAATAATGAAGGGCTGAATATGAGAAAAGGAATAATGAGAAATATGATATAATATAATTGGAGACTTAGCTGATCCAGTTGAAGGACGACCTTGCTATCAGCTCTACACTAAAACTTTCTATGAAACTATATTGAAGCCTAAGCTCAATCATCATGGCATTTTTGTTACTCAGGTTTCTTTTATCTCTCTCTATATATAATATCAAATGAAATAATATATTCTATCCTTTTCACAAATAATAAAAAATCTATCTATCTATTTTTGACAGGCTGGACCCATATGCATTTTGTTACGACTATGAATTTCTGGTAATTGATAGAAGTTAGGGAAGAAGAGATAGAGAGATTAGGAATAAGAAGAAGAAGTGGTAGGAAGGAAATAGAGAATAATATTTTTCATTCATTAATTCCCATGAAGAAAGCATGATCTTATATACAGATGTCCAAGCTGAGATCATGAGTGTTACAACAGAATTGCCAGCTGGCAACTTACAGAAAAGACAAAATAGCAATTAACAGAATGCCTTGGCATGTAGTGATAAAACAAATAATAACAATTTCAGTCCTTGGACTTCCTTTTCCTAGCATATGTAACAATACCTGCCCCTTGAGAACATTCTTGGCCCCAAGATGATAAAATTCCAGAAATTGTTGACTGATAGTGAGTTCATCCTCCCAAGTAGCATCCACAGCAGAATAACCAGTCCATAGAATAAGCAACTGTTTGACAGCAATGTCACCAATGAGGGCAGTGCGGGTGTTTAGCACTTTTTTGGGAAGGATAACCCATTCAGCATCTATGATGGGTGGTAGGGTAGTAAGGGTAGGAATAGTATGTGAAATGTGTTTCTTAAGGAGAGAAACATGGAACACAGGGTGTATTTTGCAATTGGGAGGAACTTACAGCTTGTAAGCAACCTGACCAATGCGTTCTTCTACAAGAAAGGGGCCATAGTATTTAGCTGAGAGTTTGAGAGAGGCGCGAAGAGCCACCGTGGTATGTCTGTAGGGCTGTAATTTAAGATAGACCATATCTCCCACTTGAAAATTTCTGTCAGACCTTTTTCTGTCAGCTACTTATTTCATGCGGTTCTGAGAGGATGCGAAACAATCGCGAAGATAGGAACTCATGTGCTCGCGCTGACTTAAGAAGTCTTCCACTGCAGCGACAGAAGTAGCAATATGAGGTACCACAAGTAGTTGAAGGGGAATACAATAAAGAGCTTGATGAGGGCTCATCTTAAGGACACTATGATAACTAGTGTTGTACCAATACTCAGCTAAGCATAACCATTCAGACCACTTCTTAGGAGTTATAAAACACATGCTGCGCAAATAATTTTCCAGGCACTGATTAAGTCGCTCAGTCTAGCCATCTGTCTTAGGATGATAAGCACTTCTAAATTGCAGTTTGGTGCCTAATAACTTCATAAGCTCCTTCCAAAACGCCCCAGTAAATATCTTGTCTCTATCAGAAGTAATAGTTCTTGGCATTCCATGATGCTTGAACACATTATCTAGAAAAGCCTTAGCCACAACCGCTGCATTAAAAGGATGAGACAAAGGAATAAAATGGCCCACTTTAGTGAATCTATCTACCACCACTGGGATAGTGTCAAACCCACTGGACTTGGGTAATTTTTCACTGAAATCCAATGATATGTCCTGCCAAGCGCCGTGAGGAATGGGGAGGGCCTGAAGTAGGCCAGGATAGGCTGAGCGATCAACCTTGCATCGAAGGCAAACTTCACAAGCAGGTATCCATTTAGTGACCTCTTCAATCATCTTGGGCCAATAGAAGGTATATTGTAAGCGAGTCAAAGTGGCCTTAACCCCTGAATGACCCCCAATGGAAGAATTGTGACAAGTTTGTAGTACCCTGCTCCTGAGGTCAGTATTACTGCCAATGTAAATTTTTTGCTTGTACCTGATAACGCCTTGCTGCAGAGAATAGTTAGGATCTTGCGTGGGTTGAATCATGAGCTGTTGTAACAGCTTGGTTGCAGCACTGTCACCACCATAAGAGGCCTGAACTTCCTCTAGCCAAGTAGGCACAACTACTGAAATAGCTAAAAGAGAACCAGCATCCTCCGTCTGCCTAGATAGAGCATCTGCAACTCTATTTTCGGCTCCCTTCTTATATTGAATGGTATACTCTAAACCTAACAACTTAGAGATGCCCTTATGTTGTAAGTATGTATGAAGTTTCTGCTCAAGTAAGTGTTTAATACTCTCATGATCTGTTTTAATAACAAATGGAGAATTCTCTAAATAATGCCTCCATGTGGAGCAGGCATGAAGTATTGCTAACAATTCCCTTTTCATAAGCTGACAAGGCTTGATTTCTAGGGCTCAGACTTTTAGAGAGGAAATAGATAGGCTTACCATGTTGCATAAATACTGCTCCTATTCCAGTTCCACTAGCATCACACTCTAGATCAAAGGGTTGTTGGAAATCTGGTAGAGCCAAAACAGGTGCCTCAGTCATCAATTTCTTCAATGCTTGAAAAGCCAATGTAGCTGAGTCATTCCAATTGAATTGACAAAAATGCCTAAAATAGGAATATCTTAGAAATAGCATGTCAATACAAATTACAAATTGACATTAAAAAAATACCCTTAAAAATAGTCCACAAAGCCAAAAATTAAATGATGTTCGTACCCCAAGGATTCCAAAAACAGAGAGATAAAAAAGACATGATATTAAATCCATTGAACATGAACTCCATGTGCCTAAAAGAGATTTCCTGAGGTAATTCATTACTGTAGATAGACTAACCTTGATCTTGAGGTCATGATTCCTGGCCCCCAAAAGCCTTATAGGGCACCAATAACGTAGCACAGATTTCCAAATCTCTTATATCTTGCTGCATAGTAACCAGCCTTGGCACTCCTGCCAAATTCCACCAATAGCAATAAGACTTTTAAAATCACCAATAATTCCTGTGAAGATATCTTTTTTTTCTAATTTACAAGTCAACCTTACAAATGAATATCGGCAACATTTATGTAGTAATGAGATTCTTCGCTTTTTTCACCAGTAATCACACCAACATCTACCTGTGAGCTCACCCCTGCAGAGCAGCTTCATTGAAAATTTATAAACGACAAAGAAAATGCAAGCAAGCAAACAAGATTTACAGCATAATAATAATATAAAGTAAAAAAATTCCAGCTTTAGATCAACTAGAACAGTACGTAACAAGGAACCTGAAAGATAACTACCTCTAACAATGCGATCCACAGCTTCATAACATAAGGATCCAGTTTCCTAATAAAAAGCTAGGCAATTAACATCTGTCAAGATCAAGAGCAAATGATGTATCATAAAATAATTTTGAGCAACATTAAACCAGATGGAAAGAGAACCAACTAACCAGCCGCATGTTCTGGCAAAATCAGACCCAGTTCCTAAAGGAATGAGCTGTAGAAAGGTATCATAATTACAGAATCATATCTGCCTTGAGAAAAAGTTCATGGGAGCATTCTCACTCTCTATTCTTTCTTCTCTTCCTGCCTATCTCTGCTGCTTTTATCGACAAGGGATCGCCTGAAGCCTATTTATTTAATAAACACAGTTACACAAATATATATAAACCTACCATAAAATTACCACTTAACTAATCACTCCTATCCTATATATTAGTAATTAAGTTGGAGGATTAGCCTACCATAACCCATCCCCATGTATCAGCAAAAGATGGCACATGAGCACTCTATGCCACCACATCTGCCCACACCATAAATAAATTAATACTAACAAATTAAAATATATATAATATGAAAAACAATAAAAGATACTTGTATTTGAAGACCTGCTTAATTGTGTGATATATAAAGGAGAAAACCTCTTTGTGGGTGAAAATGTGTTACATATGCTAGGAAAAGGAAGTCCAAGGACTGAAATTGTTATTATTTGTTTTATCACTACATGCCAAGGCATTCTGTTATTTGCTATTTTGTCTTTTCTGTAAGTTGCCAGCTGGCAATTCTGTTGTAACACTCATGATCTCAGCTTGGACAGCTGTATATAAGATCATGCTTTCTTCGTGGGAATTAATGAATGAAGAATATTATTCTCTATTTCCTTCCTACCACTTCTTCTTCTTATTCCTAATCTCTCTATCTCTTCTTCCCTAACTTTTATCAATTACCAGAAATTCATAGTCGTAACATTGGTATCAAAGAACTCGGTTCTCTGGCCGAACTTTTATGGTAAAGCAACAATCAAAATTCACTCGAGCTACTACAAAATTCATGGATTCTCTAGAAAACCGTCTTAAGGAGCTCACCGATTTGATTAATAATCGCGACGAGAGGACGGCTGAGAAATTAGAGAAGATCGACGCTAAACAGGATGATCAACAGAAGATCATAGCCCAGCTCTTAATAGAGCAAGCGCAGATCCGGCGAGATCAATGCGATTCTCAGCGAGCGATGGAGGAGAAGCTCCATAATACTATATCGACCTTAGTGAAGCTTATCCAGACTGCTCCGTTACCGGAAACCACCGTCTCACCGTCTCGCTCTGTTCCACTGTCTTACAGCCAACATTCCGGCAAGGGAATTCTCGGTAGCACTCCTGTTCTGCTGACCGGCGAATCTTCTCGCATTGAGAAACCAACCATCCTTAACAAGCTTCTTCCTCGGTGTGATCTGCCTGCGTTTGATGGAAGCGAAGTGGATCTATGGTTAAGCAAGTGTCTCAAGTATTTTGAGATTTTTGAAGTTGCAGAAGAGAGGAAGGTGGTGCTAGATGGACTGTATTTCCAAGGACGTGCAGAGAAATGGTATAGGAATTGGATTCCGTCCAATCCTGGGTATCCTGGAAGGAATTCACGGTGGAGGTTGAAAAACGATTCCAAGAAACTGTGATAGAGGATGTAGTGCAAGTACTGTCGCAATTGAAGCAGGAATCAACAGTTCTACTGTATCAGGAGAAATTTGAGGAGGCTAAGCTTAAAATGGAGAAGGTACATCCTAATCACACTGAATTTTACTATGTATCTAGTTTTTTGACTGGATTGAAACCTGAAATTCGCTCAACTGTTAGACCTTCTGAACCTGCTACCCTGTATTCGGCCATTAAGCATGCTAAGTATCAGGAATTACATATGAACGATGTGATAGAGGTAGTTAAATCAAAATCAACTTTCAAATTGCCCTATCCTTCCAAAACCTGGATCAATTCGAATACCTCCAACACCAAACCTTATTCCAACCCATCCCAAACACCTAAACCTATTGAAACTATAACAATTCCACCAAATAATAGCCAATCAACCACTAAATGCACCCCTGGAATATGTTGGACGTGTGGAGATAAATATTTCCCAAGTCACAAATGCACTAATAAGAAGCTTAATGCAATTAGTGGTGAAGAGGAAGATGATATGCAGGAAATGGATCCAACTGAAGCTCCTAGTGATGAAATTCACAAGGAGGACATGATAGAGGAAGGGCAACAGATCACTGTGTCTATTAATGCATTGGATGGGGGTATGACCAGTGGCACCTTAAAACTCAAGGGCACCTTAGAGAAGAAGCCAATCATGATATTGATTGACAGTGGCAGCACTCACAGTTTGTGGATAGAAAGGTGGCTCAGGAGCTGAAATTACCATTGATGAAAGTGAATCATGTAGCTGTTACAGTTGCAGATGGCAGACAACTGACAGTTAACTTTAAATGTCAAGGTTGCAGCTGGACTATGAATCACAACAGGTTTACTTTCAATTTTCGAGTTATTGAATTGGGAGATTATGATATATTACTTGGTTCTGATTGGATGCGTAGGCATACACCAGTCACTTTCGATTTTGATAACAATTGATTGCTAGTTCACCAAGGTAAGAAGGAGATTGAATTGAAAGGGCTGAAGGAGGATGCATCTCTTAAGATGATGTCTCTAAAGTCTATGAATAAAATGCTCACTTAGGGTTGGAAGGGAATTTCATCCACCCTGTTCCTCATTACCATGAATACTATTACCCCTGAACCAGAAAATTCAGAAACCAAACACCTACCTAAAGCACCAGCCGATTACTTACCACTACTTAACCAGTACCAACATTTGTTCCATCCCCCTACTACTTTACCTCCTGTCAGAACTCATGACCATCATATACCCCTTAAACCACAAACTGAGCCTATCAATGTAAGACCCTTTCGATATTCATACCATCAAAAAAATGAGATTGAGAAGCAGATGACAGAAATGTTGATAAGTGGTGTTATTCAACCCAGCTAGAGCCCTTATGCCTCTCCAGTCCTTTTAGTTAAAAATAAAGAAGGCACTTGGAGGTTCTGCATTGACTATAGAGAACTTAATAAAGCTACAGTGAAGGATAAGTTTCCAATTCCTATTATACAAGAGCTGATAGATGAGTTAAAAGGGGCTAAGGTGTTTACGAAGTTGGATTTGAGGTCTGGTTACCATCAGATACAAATGAGACTTGAAGATGTTCAGAAAACTGCATTCAAAACTCACTCTAGGCATTATGAGTTCCTGGTTATGCCATTTGGGCTAACTAATGCACTAGCCACATTTCAGTCTCTTATGAATACAATATTTCATCCTTACTTGAGGAAGTTTGTACTTGTGTTTTTTGATGATATTTTAATCTTCAGCCCTAGTGAAGAATCTCATCAAGACCACTTAGCTCAGATTTTTCAAATTCTAGAGGATCATCAACTCTATGCTAAAGGGTCTAAATGTGAGATTGTTGTTTCCTCTATCTCCTATTTGGGTCACATAATCTCAGCAGAGGGTGTTGCTACTGACCCAGCCAAGATATCTGCTATGACTGACTGGCCTTTGCCTACTACTCTTGTCACACCCGACCCTAAATGACCTCAATCGGCATCGGGCGTGAAATGGAAAGATAATAATCAATACTTAGGAGTCTCCAATTTATCCACATATCATTATATTACAATTGCAATACCAACGTTCTAACCATAATTCTGACAATAAGCATCCAACTTCCAAACCTTGCCTAATCGGGCGGTAACCTTCTCTCTCTATCATGTACTTTCTCACCTAAAAACATTAAAACATTTTAAAACGTGAGACAAAAATCTCAGTAAGAAACTATCAGCCATAAAAACCAACTTTATTTAACATAGCTACATATATACCTTTAGAAAGGGATTTAATCAAAACCTTATAAAATATACTCAAAACCAAAGTTCATAATATAGTCAAAGTAGTAAACCAAAAACCAAAAATATATAATCTTATATCGATTCTTGAGTTCAAAACCTTATAAAATATTATAATCAAATAAGTGTTTTATCAAACCAAATCGTAATCAATCAAACGTAAAACCTTATATCAAAATCAATCATAACGTAAAACATAATCCAAATGAACTTAAAACATTGTATCCATCCTCGAGTTTCTCCCCTGAAGTATCAATCCATAACCACATATATAATCGAGACGTCTCTTAACATTGCCTATCCCATATGGTCTTACCCGACACTTCTTTGCCATACCCAATAGGTCTTTCAAACTGTGTACACAGGCCATGTCCCTCACTGAACATTGTCTTCAAATATGGAACCACCGATCCGGATAGCTCTCGATGGATATAAAATCATAAAATCATAAAATCATAACGTGCCCAAATATCCTTTCACAATCAAATTCCAAACTATTTCATAACCAAAAATCATTTGGCTACAATTAGCCATTTTGTATCATAAAAATCATATTTGGACTTCAACCCAAAATAATAACCGTAATAGATTTTTCAATCCAAAACAATTCGTAAGAAATCATCAACTTCATTTTGTTCAATATAGATATATATTGAAACCAAAAACATATACGTATATCTGTAAATCAATCAAATCAAGCCTTAAATCAACATAATCAAGTAAAATCCGAAATTCACATAGAAGCATAATCATTAGCTTCATTTGAACCGTAATATCACAATAAAAAGCAAAATCGTGGAAAACCCCAAGTTTACAAAATACCCGTATAAACCCTGAAATATCAATTTCTGTAAATCCTTTGATTATATATATATATATATATATATATATATATATATATATTTATCAAACTCAAAATATAGTTGATAGTTACTTACCTTGGCTATTAATTGAAAACCACAAACCCGTTCAATTCGCCTCTAAACTCTATCTAAGCCATTTCCCTCCAAACATTGTCGAAACTCAAAAATCTTCGACTAGGACTTAGATCTATATATAAGAATGCTATGTTTCTAATTTCGAGTGATTCGAACGGTCGAATATCCGTAAATCAAAGAAACGGTGAAGAAACGGTTCAGAGAAAATTGATGAATCAGAAAATGAATATAAAAAAAAACAAAAAAACATGGATAATTCTTGCCTCTTCGCCAGATATCCATTTATATATATCAAATCTGGCGAATATCCAGTTTGATCCTCCATCTTTATATAATCTTTCAAAAATTATCTTAAATGTTTAATTTACACTTAAAACTATCGAATTAACTCCAAACTTATCCTATAGCACCAAATAAAAATCACTCACCTAATAATTATAATACATATTAATATTAAGATATAAATTCTAGAATTTTAGACACGGACGTGACAACTCTCAAGGGACTTAGAGGATTCCTGGGGTTAACAGGCTATTACAGACGGTTCATCAAGGGTTATGGACATATCTGTAAACCTCTCACCGACTTGCTCAAGAAGGATCAATTCAATTGGAATGACTCAGCTACATTGGCTTTTCAAGCACTGAAGAAATTGATGACTGAGGCACCTGTTTTAGCTCTACCAGATTTCCAACAACCCTTTGTTCTAGAGTGTGATGCTAGTGGAACTGGAATAGGAGCAGTATTGATGCAACATGGTAAGCCTATCTGTTTCCTCTCTAAAAGTCTGAGCCCTAGAAATCAAGCCTTGTCAGCTTATGAAAGGGAATTGTTAGCAATACTTCATGCCTGATCCACATAGAGGCATTATTTAGAGAATTCTCCATTTGTTATTAAAACAGATCATGAGAGTATTAAACACTTACTTGAGCAGAAACTTCATACATACTTACAACATAAGGGCATCTCTAAGTTGTTGGGTTTAGAGTATACCATTCAATACAAGAAGGGAGCCGAAAATAGAGTTATAGATGCTTTATCTAGGCAGACGGAGGATGCTGGTTCTCTTTTAGCTATTTCAGTAGTTGTGCCTACTTGGCTAGAGGAAGTTCATGCCTCTTATGCTGGTGACAGTGCTGCAACCAAGCTGTTACAGCAGCTCATGATTCAACCCACGCAAGATCCTAACTATTCTCTGCAGCAAGGCGTTATCAGGTACAAGCAGAGAATTTACATTGGCAGTAATATTGACCTCAGGAGCAGGGTACTACAAACTTGTCACAATTCTTCCATTGGGGGTCATTCAGGGATTAAGGCCACTTTGACTCGCTTACAATATACCTTCTATTGGCCCAAGATGATTGAAGAGGTCACTAAATGGATATCTGCTTGTGAAGTTTGCCTTCGATGCAAGGTTGATCGCTCAGCTTATCTTGGCCTACTTCAGCCCCTCCCCATTCCTCACGGCGCTTGGCAGGACATATCCTTGGATTTCATTGAAAAATTACCCAAGGCTAGTGGGTTTGACACTATCCTAGTGGTGGTAGATAGATTCACTAAAGTGGGCCATTTTATTCCTTTGTCTCATCCTTTTAATGCAACGGTTGTGGCTAAGGCTTTTCTAGATAATGTGTTCAAGCATCATGGAATGCCAAGAACTATTACTTCTTACAGAGACAAGATATTTACTGGGGCGTTTTGGAAGGAGCTTATAAAGTTATTAGGCACCAAACTGCAATTTATCAGTGCTTATCATCCTCAGACAGATGGCTAGACTGAGCGACTTAATCATTGCCTGGAAAATTATTTGCGCAGCATGTGTTTTATAACTCCTAAGAAGTGGTCTGAATGGTTATGCTTAGCTGAGTATTGGTACAACACTAGTTATCATAGTGTCCTTAAGATGAGCCCTCATCAAGCTCTTTATGGTATTCCCCCTCAACTACCTGTGGTACCTCATATTGCTACTTCTGTCGCTGCAGTGGAAGACTTCTTAAGTCAGCGCGAGCACATGAGTTCCTATCTTCATGATTGTTTCGCATCCTCTCAGAACCGCATGAAACAAGTAGCTGACGAAAAAAGGACTGACAGAAATTTTCAAGTGGGAGATATGGTCTATCTTAAATTACAGCCCTAGAGACAAACCACGGTTGCTCTTCACGCCTCTCTCAAACTCTCAGCTAAATACTATGGCCCCTTTCTTGTAGAAGAACGCATTGGGCAGGTTGCTTACAAGCTGCAACTTCCTCCCAATTGCAAAATACACCCTGTGTTCCATGTTTCTCTCCTTAAGAAACACATTTTACCTACTATTCCTACCCTTACTACCCTACCACCCATCATAGATGCTGAATGGGTTATCCTTCCCAAGAAACTGCTAAACACCCGCACTGCCCTCATTGGTGACATTGCTGTCAAACAGTTCCTTATTCTATGGACTGGTTATTCTGTTGTGGATGCTACTTGGGAGGATGAACTCACTATCAGTCAACAATTTCCGGAATTTTATCATTCTTGGGGACAAGAATGTTCTCAAGGGGGAGGTATTGTTACATATGCTAGGAAAAGGAAGTCCAAGGACTGAAATTGTTATTATTTGTTTTATCACTACATGCCAAGGCATTCTGTTATTTGCTATTTTGTCTTTTCTGTAAGTTGCCAGCTGGCAATTCTGTTGTAACACTCATGATCTCAGCTTGGACAGCTGTATATAAGATCATGCTTTCTTCATAGGAATTAATGAATGAAGAATATTATTCTCTATTTCCTTCCTACCACTTCTTCTTCTTATTCCTAATCTCTCTATCTCTTCTTCCCTAACTTCTATCAATTACCAGAAATTCATAGTCGTAACAAAATGCAGACGGGTCCAGCCTGTCAAAAATAGATAGATATATTTTTTATTATTTGTGAAAAGGATAGAATATATTATTTAATTTGATATTATATATAGAGAAAGATAAAAGAAACCTGAGTAACAAAAATGCCATGATGATTGAGCTTAGGCTTCAATATAGTTTCATAGAAAGTTTTAGTGTAGAGCTGATAGCAAGGCCGTCCTTCAACTGGATCAGCTAAGTCTCCAATTATTATATCATATTTCTCATTATTCCTCTTCTCTAATTCAGCCCTTCATTATTTTCTATTTTAATTAGCACATTTAATTCTTAACATACATACTAAAGTAGCCAGAATACTTTTTATTTTCTCACAAGAATCCCAACTAGGATTGTCATTTGTTGTTACTCACGATAACCTTAAACTGATCAAATTCTATAATGCACTATATAACCATTACCTGATCAAATTCCATAGGTTACTTGTTGCTACCTTTGTTTTCAACATCAGTGAATAGAAGCTTCAGAAGGGCAACATGAATTTTCCCAAGTAACAAAGAACCCTGAAAGTAATAGTTAGAAATATAAATCCATTACAAAGAGAAACAAGTGCGACTCAGAATAAACCCAACACAAGCTAAACAGAAGAAGAGATCCATCCTGTATACTCAGTATTTGTCTTAATTTGAGCACAACTCCACGCATTCTGCAGAGTGTGTGAGCCAAACGTTCTGCATTTTTTTAGACAAAATTGGGGATAGGGCAGATTGTTTGTCTTGCCAACTTGGAGAACCATAGACCAACCTCTTTGTAGATTCCTGAATTTCTACCCATGCAAGGCCAGCAAAACTTTAGAAGTTATAAGATCGAAGTTAAGGATGTAATAGAGAAATTGCGTATTAAATTGTAGATTTCTCAATTCAATTTTAAAAGGACCTTATTCAGAGACCAATCAATAATAAGTCTGCGTAATCGTATTACCAATTACTCAAGTGATTGCAGAAAAACACTCACCCAAGCACCCTAGTAAAGGGAGTAGATGGAACTCTCCTCTCTCTCTCAGCTTCCTTTTCTTCAATTCTGAATCCGCCGGAGTCGAAACCGGCATAGGAATCTCTCCACCACTACGTCGCCCTTGTCATCAAATTCCCTAAACCTTGCAACCTCTCTTAATAGCCTATTTCTCTAATTCAACAAATTCATCGTTTGAAACCTGATTATGCTCAAAAACCTTCTCTTCGACAACCACCACAGTAGCAGGATCATTGTGATGGGAGGTATCGACATTCTCACCAAGACTCTCTTGTGAAACTCGAGAGTCTCCTGGCAACGCTAACGTGAGCTCTGTGTCCGGTGACATGAGATAGTGAAGACGAGAAGGAGAACAGAGAAGAGAATGAGATACTCGGAGGTGGAAAACGTAGCCATAGAAAGTAGCTGGGTTTCGATATTGTGATAAGCAGAAGACGGAAATGGGAGGCGGCTCCAATCGTGAAAAATAAACCCTAAAATCCAAATTAATTATATAATAGGCTCCTCCTGTTTTATTAATTTATACTAACACTATTTGCATCGGTCTCTTATAAAGGACCGATGCAAATTCAATTGATATTTGCATCGGCCCTTTCAATGCAAATATCACTACAAAAAAATAGCCATTTACCGACGCAATTTTTCTACTATAGCGACGGTTAAAACCGTCGCTACAAGTAGTAACCGACGGTTTCAAACAAAGGGCCGATGCAAATGGACCTTTTGCATCACGCTTTATAAGGGCCGATGCAAATACATCGATACAAATGACCATTTTTCTACTAGTGAATTTAACTAAGTAGTGGTTAGATGATAGGAAGTAGTTAGCATATATGTACTTATAAGCTGATTACTTTGAACTCTTGTAAAAAGTTGCTCCTATATGAAATACAATAAGTTGCTTCTAATCATTAATATCCTTATTAAACATGTGTTTCGTAACCTCAGAATTGTTCTAAAAATATTGCCATATCTGAACTTAGAACAAGATGACTAAATCATTAACACATCAAACTGTTTTATTCTCTGATATTGTTAATTGCTTCCGATAACACTTCTGCCTCTGATATTGAAATATGTATATCATCTGACTTTTTACTTATTATCTTTAACCCTCTAACGGTTTTTGATTCAAAGTATTTAGCAAAATCGAGTAGTGCAACCCTTCTAGGGGAGCATCCAGAAGCAAAGTAAGTAGAACAATTTTGGAGAGTAAGTTGTCTATTCCTTCTCTGAAATTTTTATCACCTTAAAAAATGGGGAGATTGTTGAAACACAATTTCCAAGAGTTTTTTATTCTGACAAAAATAAATTAATCACAATCCCAAAATAATTAAATTTGATTTATGCTAACTTTGTTGTTGAATATCTTAAGACAATGTGTTAAATCAAATCAAATGGAAATAGGCTCATAAAAATAAAAGGCTCAACGGCAGATCAGAACCCACAAATTGGGAAGCCCAGAAGCAAAGAGTGAACACAGCTGGCGTTGACAAAAGCCACATCACGCGTGTTCCCAAGATTGACATGAAATACATGCCACAGAAGGACGAAATTCTTTAAGGCGGGAAGAATTGTCACGTCTGAGTCTAAAACTTCTAATCTTTATTTTCGAATAGATAGTGTTAATTAATTATAAATTTTAAGTATGTTATTGGGTTTAATTTAATGTTTTTAAGTGTAAATAAAAAATTTTGGGTAAGTTCAAAAGAAATTATAAATTACGAGGACTAAAATTAAGATTTTTTTAATTAGAAACCACATACACGAAATTAAAACTAAAAAATTGTATTTTACAATTTCATTGTTGTTATGAAAATTAATATTACTAGTCGAAAACCCGTGCGATGCACGAGATATGAAACTTTTATATAATTTAGATAAATAAATTACTTTTAAGTAATTTTATACCATTCTATGAAAAATATGTATATTAAGTATATGTGAAATTAATATATATTTTTATTGATAATTCAAATTAAATTAAATTAATTTTGAAAATAATTGATTAATTTTTTTTATAGAATTTTAATTAAAGGTGAATGATTTATTTATTTTTACAAAATTCAATTATTTGTACTTTTTAATAATTTTAATACATTTTTATATTTTTATATAACTGGAATTCTGTGAAACAATGATAATAAAATAGGAGATTAATTAAAAAATATATTAGAATACAATGAAAAACCAAAAATTGAATTAAACTACAATTAAAATTAAATAGTATATCTAGGATACAAAAAAATTACAATCTATACTAAACAAAAATTGAATTAAACTACAATTAAAATTAAATATTATATCTACGATACAAAAGAATTATAATCTATATTAAAATGGAAGCAACATCAATATATTATGCTACATGAAGAAACTTTATCAATTCAATATGTTACATATAAAAAAAATAAAATTTATAAGCATTAGTCACAAATTCATCTTGATGATAATCATTTTGCTTGATGGAATTTCATGATAACCAAGTATTTGAATTTAATTATTCATTATGATACAGTAACCTAATATATCCAATTGAATTAGCTTAAAGTGATGATTTCTCTCATTTTCATCTCGTAATATCTCATCAAGATATTCAATCAATTTGTTCTTCATTCTTTCATTGTATAGAATATCAGTCACACTTGCAGATATCACTTATTTGACTTCATTAATATTTTCTAATAATTATATATTCTCGAATTTCGTAAGCAAGAAAAACAAACAAAAGAATAGAAAACAAAAATGAAGGGACAAAAAAGATAATTAGGAAAGAACTATCTTCCTCTCATTTTTTTTTCGAAAATAAGAAAGAATGTCAAGATATAAACATATAAAGAGGAGAGTGAAAATAATTTTTAAACATTGATTAAATTTTTTATTTCTTCTTAATGAAGTATTAAGTCTATAAATTAATTTTAGTTAAATAGAATTAAATCACAATTATAACCACTCAGTAAAAAAAACCTTTTATAATTAATATGTAAAATTAATTCTATTAATTAGAATCATTATGCTCAACATTTGAGAATTTGAAGAGATTAAAATAATAATATTATTTAATTTATATTTTCCAACATATTGTCCTATGATCATGCTTCATTTTCATCTGTTAAAAGCTCTTGAAATACTAACAATTTTGTACAAACCACAATATAATAGTTAAAAACTATATAAGCCAATGTTGCAAAAGCAATTATCTTAGTATCTCATAATTAATGTACATTTTTAGAATTTTGAGTATCAAAATTTATTTTATTTACCTCTAGTTTGAATTTGTATCTAGCATAATCCAAATTCTTCAAGAATAAACATCTTATCAAGTGTATTAGACGCTTACAATCTCTTTGTCTAGAGAACTGAGAAAAAAATACATTCTTAATAATAATAATAATAATAACAACATAATTTATAATTGAAATAAACTTCATTGTAAGTATAACATTGCAATTCTTCTTTAATATTTTCTTCAATATGTCTTTAACTTCAATGAACAACTATTGTGTGAAACTTTATATCCATTTGTACCAAAATGCATAAAAATAAAAATAAAATATAATCCATATCAGTTAGATAAACTCAAACTAAAAAAATGAGTGGATTTCAACAGGTTCTGAATTAGAAAAATTAATCTAACTTCAATTAAAGCTAAAAATTGAGTTCATATAAAGCCGAAAATCTAAATTTTAGTTAGTTAACAATCGAAACGATAACACCTAACAACATATACTAAAAAAGAATGCAAATATACAAAATCTTTATTTTAGTCATTTTGGAAAAAAATACAAATAAAGAAGAAAACATGGATATGGTATCGAGAGGTATGGAACCTGGGTAACGACAGAAATGGAATTTCATATCTGAAAGATGAAACTATAACATCTATTGTTTAATAAAAATAAAACAACACAATTGAGAACAAAAATAATTACAACATATGAAAAAAATTGAAAACCTTGAGAAACATAATAATTTCTTATAATTTTTGACATCTTTGTGTTTCCCGATTTTAGTTGTCCATGCATCTTCTATTTCTATCGAATTTGTTTAATTGGAGATATCGGTTTGAAAAAAAAGACAAATAAAAAAGAAAACATGGATAAGGTAGCGAGAGGTATAGAACATGGGTAACGGTAAAAATGGATCTGAAAGATTAAACTATAACAACTATTATTTAATAAAAATAAAACAACAATACAATTGAGTACAAAATAACTACAACATATGAAAAAATCGAATAATTACCTTCAGAAATATAATACTGTCTATCATGGCCAATGAATATAATGGTGGAATACTATCTATCTATCATGCTTTATATAGAAGTTTATTTGTGACTTTTAGATTTCATTTGCTTTGTGTTTTTTCATCTTCCTGTAACTCTTCATGTCTTTTATTATTTTAATTAATAGGGTAATAATTATTTAATATATTATAAATATAAATTTGTTATTTTTAAATATTTTTTATTTTGATTTTATACTACGTTGACAACTCATCAAAAATGCTTCTAAAACACTTCTCCTTATTTCTCTCTGCTTCCGCATATATGTATGCAGGACCGGCCCTGGGCCCAGGCCCGTGGTGCGCTGGTGTCACACCCGACCGTAAACGACCTCAATCGGCATCAGGCGTGAAATAGAAAGATCATAATCAATACCTCCAACTCCATTATATTACAATTGAAATATCAAAGTTCTAACCATAATTCTAACACTAAGCAGCCAACTTCCAAACCTTGCCAAAATGGTCGGTAACCCTCCCTATATCATGTACTTTCTCACCTAAAAACATTAAAACATTTAAAAACGTGAGACAAAAATCTCAGTAAGAAACTATCAGCCATAAAAACTAACTTTACTTAACATAGCTACATATATACGTTTATAAAGGGATTTAATCAAAACCTTATAAAATATACTCAAAACTTAAGTTTATAAGATAGTCATCAAAACCTTATAAAATATACTCAAAACTTAGGTTCATAAAATAAAATTTATGTATGTGTATCCATCCTCGAATTCCACCCGTGTAGATCATAACATCAATCATAACAATATCGAGATATCTCATTTATATCTCATTCCTTGCCTAACAGTTAGGACTACCAGCCGTGCACTCTGGCCATACCGCCATTAGGTATGGTCTTACAAATAGAACTCCTACCCCGGGCAATCCTAGATGGACAAAACCATTAAATCTTTCGAAATATCACAACTCATAAAAATCATATATGGATTTCAATCCAAAATAATAACAATAACCGCAACAGATTTCTCAATCCAAAACCAATTCGTAAGAAATCATCAAATTCATTTTATTCAATATATATATACATTGAAACCAAAAACATATATGTATATATGTAAATCAACTAAATGAAGGTTTAAATCAACATAATCAAGTAAAATCTGAAATTCACATAGAAGCATAGGCAATAGCTTCATTTGAAACCATAATTTCACAATAAAAATAATATCGTGAAAAATCCAAATTTTACAAAATACCCGTATAAACCCTGAAATATCAATTTCTGAAAATTCTTCGATTATATATATATATATCTATATACATAAAACTCAAAATATAGCTGATAGTTACTTACTTTGGCTAAAATACACTCGCTCAATTCTCCTCTAAATCCTGTCTAAGACGTTTCCCTCAAAACATTGCCGAAACTCAAAAACTCTTTGGTTAGGACTTAGATCTATGCATAAGGATGCTATGGTTCCAATTTCGAATGATTCGGACGGTCGAATCTCCATAAATCAAAGAAACGGTGGAGAAACGGTTCAGAGAAAACTGATAAATATAAAAGGAATAGAAAAAGAAAAGAAAAAGAAAACTAATAAATATAAAACCAAACCAGACAAAACCAACCTCTTGGAACGTTTGAGATTATGTCTCAATTTTGGCTAATATCACTTTTGATCCTCTATCTTTCTATAATCTTTTAAAATTAACCCTAAACTTTTAATTTATACCTAAAACCATCGAATTAACTCCAAACTTGTCCTATAACACCAAATAAAATTCAACCACCTAATAATTATAATATATACTAATATTAAAATATAAATTCTAGAAATTTAGTCACGGATGTGACAGCTGGCCTAGGGGCCATGGCTAGAGAGGGCCCAAAAAAATTTAATGTTATATGTATATATGAAAGTTAATTTTTTTAATATAGATAGTGATAAAACCGTACAGAAGGACCCAATTCTTTCTGAAATCCGATTAATAAAAAAAATTAAAAGGTATGCCCAACCTTTACACTTTAATTAGTAAATTTTATATTAAAGGGGTCTTTATTATTTATTTTGCCTAGGACCGGTCCTATATATATGGTGCATGCTATTGTTACTTTATCAGAAAACAAAGTAAGCTTACTTTATGTGCACACCATTAATTTAAAAGATATTAAAATCTCAGCCATTGATCTAGTAGATTCATTTTTAAACCGGCTACTTTCTTAATCTACCTGTTAGATGGATTTCTAATTAACAACTACAATATTATTACTTTTGAAAAAACTATAATACTTTTTTTCTTTCTATTTGGAATTCTTTCCATGCTCTGCTCCATTTTTTTTCTAATTTCCATTTTATAACATTTTTTTCTTTCTAATTTCCAATCTCCATTAGAATTTATGGTTACTTAATCTGTTAACTTTTAACATAAATTTTAATTTATTTACATTAAGTTATGCTTTTGTAAACAAAAAATCAGCAATTTCATGAAAAATCAGGTTTGACGTAAAATCTTTAAACTTTATGTAAATCATCTATTTTTAGACATAATTAAGATAAAGTTTGACTTAATTTACATTAAAATTGTAATTTGTTTAAACATTAACTTTGCAAAAAAAAATCGAGTTTTACAAAAACCTTTGATTTTTACGTAAATCCTTTATTTTTAGATATAATTTATGTAAAGTTTGACTTAATTTACGTAAAGTTTTTTTATACAAAACTCATTAGCTTTGCAAAAGTTTTAAGTAAAACCTTTTAAATTTACGTAAACCTTCTTTTTTTAGACATAATTTATGTAAAATTTGACTTAATTTACGTAAAGTTGTATTTTATAAAAAAAATATCATTAACTTTGGAAAAAATAAAGTTTTACGCAAAACCTTTAAACTTTACGTAAATCATTTAATTCTAGATATAATTTACGAAAAATTGGACTAAATTTATGTAAACTTGTATTTTTTTTTAAAATCAATAACTTTGCAAAAAAACACGTGTGTTACGCAAAACCTTTGAACTTTACATAAATCCTTTATTTTTAGTGATAATTTATGTAAAGTTGAACTAAGTTTACATAAAGTTAGACTAAATTTACATAAAGTTTGACTAAATTTATGTAAGGTTATATTTTACTATAAAAAATCAATAATTTCACAAAAAAATGAGTATTACGTAAAACCTATGAATTTTACATAAATATTTTATTTTTAGACATACTTTATGTAAAGTTTGACTAAATTTGTCACGTTCGTGTCTAAATTTCTAAAATTTATTTTTTGATATTAGTATATATTATAATTATTGGGTGTGTGAAGTTAATTTGGTGCTATAGAAAAAGTTTGGAGTTAATTTGATGGTTTTATATGTAAATTAAAAGTTTAGAGTAATTTTAAAAAGATTATATAGAGATGGAGGATCAAACTGGATTTTTCCCAGATTTGGATATATATTCCAAATTATTTGCGTGATGATCATCATCCTCATCATCTCAGTTTTCTTTTTTTTTCTTTTTCTTATCTTTCTCGCCTCTTCGTCATTTTTATCGTTCCTGAACCGTTTCTCCACCGTTTCTCCACCGTTTCTTTGAGTTACGGAGATTCGACCATCCGAATCACTCGAAATTGGAACCATAGCATCCTTATACATAGTTCTAAGTCCTAACCGAAAAGTTTTTGAATTTTGGCTGTGTTTGGAGGGAAACGTCTTAGACAGAATTTAGAGGCGAATCGATCGGGTGTATTTTCTTCCATTAGTGACCAATGTAAGTAACTATCAACTATATTTTGAGTTTTATGTATATAGATATAATTTTCAGAAATTGATATTTTAAGGTTATGTAGGAATTTTGTAAACTTGGGATTTTTCACGATTTTGCTTTTTATTGTGAAATTATGGTTCAAATGAAGCTATTCATTTGGCTTATATGTGAATTTCAGATTTTGCTTGATTACATTGATTTAAGGCTTGATTTGGTTGATTTAAATATATACATATATATTTTTGGTTTCAATGTATATATATATATATTTTGAATAAAATGAATTTGATGATTTCTTACGAATTGTTTTTGGATTGAGAAAGTTGTTACGGTTATTGTTGTTATTATTTTGGATTGATGTCCAAATATGATTTTTATGATAGAAAATGGCTAATTGAAGCTAAATGATTTATGGTTATGAAATAGTTTGGAATTTGATTGTGAAAGGAAAATTTGAGCACATTATGATTTTATGATTTTATATCCATCGAGAGTTATCTGAATCGGTGGTTTTATATTTGAAGACCATGTTCAGTGAGGGACATGGCCTGTGTACAAAGTCTGAAGACCTATTGGGTATGACAGTGAAGTGTTGGGTAAGACCATATGGGATAGGTAATGTTAAGAGACGTCTCGACTATATATGTGGTTATTGATTGATACTTAAGGGAAACTCGAGGATGGATACAATGTTTTAAGTTCATTTGGATTATGTTTTCGGTTATGATTGCTTTTGATATAACGTTTTACGTTTGATTGAATACGAGTTGGTTTGATAAAACATTTATTTGATTATGAATTGGTTTGATGAAAAGTTTATTTGTTTTGATTCGTTTTGATAAGATGCATTATATATATAAAGTTATATGAACTTTATATTTTGAGTATATTTTATAAGGTTTTGATTAAATCCTTTTATAAGTGTATATATGTAGTTATGTTAAGTAAAGTTGGTTTTTATAGCTGATAGTTTCTTACTGAGATTTTTGTCTCACGTTTTTAAATGTTTTAATGTTTTTAGGTGAAAAAGTACAGGATATAGAGAAGGTTGCCGACTGTTCACTACAAAAAAAAGCACTTTCAGAGACGACAAAAATCGTCCCCAAAAACATAAAAATTTGTCCCCTATACTTTTGGGGACAATTTTTTCATCTCTATTTTTCGTCATTGTTTCCTCCGTCCTTGATTCTATAGGGAACGAAAAACACGATGTCGTCCCCATTCTTAGGGACGACTGTCGTCCTCATTCTTAGAGACGACTGTCGTCCCCGTTAAGAGGGACGACTGTCGTCTCCATTCTTAGGGGCAACATCTCGTCCTTAGTCTTACAGACGACTGTCGTCCCCATTCTTAAGGACAATATCTCGTCCTCATTCTTACGGACGACTGTCGTCCCTGTTCTTAGGGACAACATTTCATCTTCGTTCATAGGGATGACTGTCATCCCCATTCTTAGGGACAATTGTCGTTCCCATGTAATAGTGACATATTTTTGTCCCTATAATAAAGGACGACACATGCTCTAAAAAATAATATGCTAATTATTAATTGAAACCAGTAGATTATTGATTTTCAATCAGTAATTAACAGGTTCATTTTTCAACAGCAACAAACCATAACCTCATTCTTAGACATAAATTAGAAAAAAAATCAAAACAAAATGATTTATTATGTAACAGTAATATTCAACAAAAAATTATTAGAACAAAAGAACTAACAAGTACAAGCTTATTGAGCTTATTCTTCCCAAATAACATCGGTTCTGATATGTCATAATTCCTAAAGATCAATCAAACCATATCCCCCTTAGCTTTAAATCGTTTCATTCTTCTGAAATCCTTCATCTGCAAATACACACATAAAATGCATATAACATTTGCCTTCCTAAATCAAATAATTATTCTCACCATCACTCCCAAAATCATAGGTAGCATAGTTAGTGTATTATAGATGAATTCTGAAACTGATAAAATCATTTCTAAATAGAAAAGCATAGCTAGATACAAAGTTAATCATGTGTGATTACAAAATCTTGTAACAGAAACACTAAAATGAATATGAGTTAAAACTTATACAATGAATGAGTTAAAACTTATATAAAGTAATATGTTTATCATATTCTGAAAGAGCATGCATCTTCCTTTTGCAAGCAGGTGTGCTCCTTTGATAACTATTTTTGTAGCCTTCGATTCTGCAATGTGCATTTTATTTCCAATCAGACTATATGTTACTACTTTCATAAACTAAAAATGCATAAAAAATCATTCTATCGACCTTTAAACATGTTGAATCAAATAAATTGGACTCATTATTTATTTTTCTCAATCACATAGGAAACAACCAATTTACATGTTTAAGTCCAAAACAACACACTTTTTCACTCTATGGATCACAATGGAATTAAAAGAGTGAGAGAGAGAGAGATTGAATCAAAGAGGAAAAACACAAAGTAGAAATTGCAAAAGAAGGGGTATTTTATAATAGATTTAGAAGCTAATGTAATTAGAAGCAGACAGTAGAAAACAAAACTAAAGAATACAGACTGTGGATTACCTATAATCAATAATGCTTCTGAAGTTAAAACCAAAAAGTCCATTCCCAACTGAGTCCTACCAAATTGCTTCAAAAAATAATAAAGAGATTAGTATCAAGTACCACTAGCCAAATATCTAAGCCTGGTGAAATCAGTTTCCATCTCAACATACCCATTCGCATCATGGACATCAACTACTAGTATCTGCTTATTTTGCTAAATAAAGAAATAAGATAAGCTTAATAGACAACAAAAAGCATCTCCTATCCAAGAAGATAATTATAAGCAATCTCAAGCCTTTTACTGGATTATGATTTTATAGTTATAAAAAAGGCAGGTTATATGGAATAGGCAAGAGTGCTAACTTACTCTTTTTCTTTCTAGAATAATATAATTATATAACTTGCAGATTTTATGAAAATGTATGAAAACTAGCATAAATGAGGTTAATAAACTCAAATTTTCTGTTATCAAATATCTACAGGAGTACTGATGATTTTCCATAGTTGCACCTCCTAGAAAGTCTTCCAGTTTTGGTGATGAACTTGACACCATTCCTTCAAACACCAAAAAATGAACCATTTATATACAAAGAAGAAATAACAAAAGGAGAAAGGCGAAGGAAGAAGCAAACCTTCAGGCTGTGATCTGGATAGAGCCTCCATAATGCAAAGAGAGCCATCTGTTTATGTGTATGTTTGTAGGAAGAGAATGAGATGCCAGTTGCGGGTACCATGTTGGGCAATGTAGGAAGACAGCTTGTTGTCTTCTTCAGGTGTCCATTGTCCCCTTTTCACATTATCCTTGATAATAAAGAAAAAAGGGGTAAAAACAGAGATATGGATAAGAATTAGATAAAGAAAAGAAAACAAGTAGAGAAGTGAGAAAAGTAATGGGAAATGGTTAATTCTTATATAAGGAAAAAGAATAGGCATGACAGCAGACATAAAAGGTGCATGATTTTATTGAAGGATTCAATGCTATAAGCTAAAAGTAATAAAAAAAATGCATTATCATTGAAATAACTTGAGAAATATGAACACAACTTAAGAGACAAATATAAGATATATGATTGGGCGTTAACTATTAGCTTTGATTTTAGTTCAATTGGTTGCATGAAAGTAATGAGAGTACCCAAACAAAAAATGACAGATTGTGAAAATACGCATCAGAAACTAAAAAAATATAAAAATGACTTCAAATATCCCACAAGTAAGAACACCCTGCTATTAAATGTGAAAGAAAGTAAAAAATAAATGAATTAATAGTACCTGGTCAAGGATCTTATCTCCATGATTTGGCCTCTAATTTCTCTTTGCAAAATGTTAAGAAGATTTTTGAGCAGCTTACACTCATGTTCAAAGGTATGAAACTGAGATTTCCTTCTCCATATCATTTGTCATGTCTGTCATTGTAACACAACAACAATCAATAATGAAACAAGTGTACAAGTCCTACTATGATAAAAACAACATTCAAAATCTGTAACTGCTATAACCGCCTAAACCAGGGGAACCATACCCTCCTAAGCTTGAAGATCCATAGCCGGCTCCCCCTAGATGGGAGGCGAAAGAAGATGTAGAGTAGCTCGTTTCCGGTACTAGGGGATATGAATTATATCCTGTGTCAATCTTCTCGTACACAGCTGGCATTGCTTCTTTCCGATTACTAATGAACTCCTTAATGAGTTGTTGAGCCATCTGAACTTGCAGAGTGGTGCCTTTAGTCCTATGAAATTGTTGCATTGTAAGTTTTCTCAAATATAGGAACGACGCTACGATCAACCAAGAACTTCCTTAGAGTTCACCATGAATCTCTATATTCTCTCATCAGAAGTAGCATATGAAGGCGAGTCTTCACCAAGAACTCTTACAGTAGCACCAGTGTTTTCCTGTATCGATTTTATTACAGACCCTTGCTTTCCAATTAAGTTAATAGCTTGTGAAGATGCAACCAGTAACCTTATGGAACAAAATGCAGTACCAGAAATAGCAAGGGATGTACTATCACCTTCACCACCTGATAGACCACTAACACGTTTGTACACTCTCACCACAACATCCATTACAGGAGATAGTATTGCTTCTGGTTCCTCTTTTCCAGATATCAAAACAGTGTTGAACGATAAGAATAATGGTCGTGTCAATCGAATTCTTGATCTGGATGAACAAACCAGCATCGTCCTCCATCCAAGCTTCATCATCCTTCATCTGAATGAACAAAAACAACAATAAAACAGAGACATGTGCAAATAATCAATAGAAAACTCAAGCAAAAGGAGAAAGTCTCAATTGCAGTTTGTTCTTTGTTGCTTTCTTTGTTAACTAATGGTTTCATTTAGAATTTCATAGTGAGATTACGGCATCTAACATCATGTTGAAGCTACTATAACAGAGGAATAAATCAAGCAGTCAACTATCGGTTTCATTAAATTGAAGGTAGATATACCAAACATTGAGATTTTCATGAAAATAAAAAAAATAGAAAACCTAACCTTGAAAATTCATTAAAGCTCCGTCTCCAAATTCGCTGATATTGAATTCGTCGATGAAAATTGGGGAAACAAAAGGGAGAGAAGAAGGCAAATGAAGAGGGAAAACAAATAGAGAGAAGAGAAAAGAGAGAATGTAAGAGTGGGGCGGTGGCTATGGATGGAGACGGTATGTCGGCTGGCAATGAGGGGAGCCAAGAATGAGAGAGAGAGAGAGAGAGGGAGAGAAAACTTGCGGTTAGACAAAATCAATTGATTTTGTCCCCCAAATAATAATAAATTTATATATAAAAGTATTATCTAATTTTTATTAATTAAATTTGTCCCTTTTACTAGATTAAAAAATAATTAGAGACAATATATATAGTTGTCCTCCATATTAATTTCAAAATTATAATTAAGCACAAAAAATTATATTTTGTCCTTAACCATTTGTACTTGAAAGTCACTTTTTTTTTTTTTTTTTTTTTTTGTAGTGGTTTAGGCGAGGTTTGGAAGTTGGATGCTTATTGTTAGAATTATGGTTAGAACTTTGGTATTACAATCGTAATATAATGATATTTGGATAATTGGGAGACTCCTAAGTTTTGATTTTGATCTTTCTATTTCACGTCTGATGCCGATTGAAGTCGTTTAGGGTCGGGTGTGACAAAATTTACGTAAACTTTTATTTTATAAGAAAAAATCCAAAACCTTTATGCAAAATGGAGTTTTGCATGGAACCTTTGAAGTTTACGTAAATCATTTAATTTTAAACATAACTTATGTAAAGTTGGAGTAAAGTTACGTAAATTTGGACTAAATTTATGTAAAGTTATATTTTTACAAAAAAAAAAGTCAATAACTTTGTGCAAAAAAAACGAGTTTACGGAAAACCTTAGAAGTTTACGTAAATCCTTTATTTGTAGAGATAATTAACATAATGTTTGACTAAATTTATATAAACTTGTTATTTTTATTACAATAAATCCACAAAATTTTGTGAAAAATAGAATTTTATATAAAACTATTGAGCTTTACATAAATCTTTTAGTTTTAGACATAATTTATGTAAAGTTGTACTTTTACAATAAAAAAAATCAATAACTTTGCGAAAAAATGAGTTTTATATAAAACTTTTTAACTTTAAGTAAAACCTTTATTTTTACACATAATTTATGTAAAGTTGGACTAATTTACATAAAGTTTTATTTCTATAATAAAAAAATGAGTTTTACTTAAGACCTATAAACTTTAACGTGAATCCTTTATTTTTAGACATAATTTACGTAAAGTTGGACTAAACGTACGTAAACTTATTATACTATCAGAAAAAATCCACGAACTTTGTGAAAAATAGTTTTACACAAAACTTTTGAACTTTACATAAATCTTTTATTTTTAGACATAATTTAAGTAAAGTTGGACTAAATTTATGTAAAGTTAGACTAAATTTACGTAAAGTTGTATTTTTAAAATAAAAAACCAATAACTTTACAAAAAATGAGTTTTACGTAAAACCTTTGAACTTTACGTAAATGCTTTATTTTTAGATATAATTTACGTAAAATTGGACTAAAGTTACATAAACTTGTAAGAAAAAAATCCACAAACTTTGTGAAAAAATAGAATTTTATATAAAATCTTTGAACTTTATGTAAATCATTTAATTTTAGACATAATTTACTTAAAGTTGAACCAAATTTACAAAGTTGGACTATATTTATGTAAAGTTTATTTTTACAATAAAATATTATTAACTTTGAGATATAACGAGTTTTATGTAAAACCTTTAAACTTTAACGTAAATCCTTTATTTTAGACAAAATTTATGTAAAGTTAGACTAAATTTATATAAACTTGTTGTTTTATAAGAAAAAATCCACAAACTTTATGAAAAAATGAGTGTTACGTAAAACCTTGTACTTTACGTACATATTGTATTTTTAGACATAATTTACGTAAATTTATGCTATATATAAAGTTGGACTAAATTTACGTAGAGTTATATTTTTACAATAAAATAATCAATAACTTTACAAAAAAATGAGTTTTACGTAAAACTTTTGAACTTTACATAAATGCTTTATTTTTTGACATAAATTACGTAAAATTAGACTAAATTCACATAAACGTATTAGAAAAAAAATCCACAAACTTCGTGAAAAAATAAAGTTTTACATAAAGCCTTTAAAGTTTACGTAAATCATTTAATTTTAGACATAATTTATATAAAGTTGAATGAAATTTACACAAAGTTGGACTATATTTATGTAAAGTTATATTTTTACAATAAAAAATCAATAAGTTTTACACAAAACATTTAAACTTTACGTAAATCCTTTATTTTTAGACGTAATTTACGCAAATTTGTTATTTTATAAGAAAAAATCCACAGACTTTGTGAAAAATAGAGTTGTACGCAAAAACCTTTTAACTTTATGTAAATCTTTTATTTTTAGACATAATTTACGTAAAGTTGTACTAAATTGACGTAAATTTGGGCTAAATTTACGTGAAATTGTATTTTTACAATAAAAAATCAATAAATTTACAAAAAAAATGTGTTTTATGTAAAACCTTTGAACTTTACATAAATCCTTTATTTTTAAACGTAATTTATGTAAAGTTGGACTAAATTTACGTAAAATTATATTTTTACAATGAAATCAATAACTTTGCAAAAAAAAATGAGTTTTATGTGAGACCTTTTAACTTTAATGTAACTCTTTTATTTTTACACATAATTTGTGTAAAGTTGGACTAAATTTACGTAAACTTGTTATTTTATAAGAAAAAATAACAAACTTTGTGAAAAATAAAGTTTTATATAAAACCTTTGAACTTTATTTAAATCTTTTATTTTTAGAAATAATTTACGTAATGTCGGAATAAATTTATATAAAGTTAGACTAAATTTACGTAAAAAATGAGTGTTACGTAAAACCTTTGAACTTTACGTAAATTTTTTATTTTTAGACGTAATTTGTGTAAAATTGAACTAAATTTATGCAAACCTTTTATTTTATAAGAAAAATCCAAAACCTTTAAGAAAAATGGAGTTTTACATAAAACGTTTGAAGTTTAGGTAAATCATTCAATTTTAGACATAATTTACATAAAGTTGTACTAAATTTATGTAAATTTGGACTAAATTTATCTAAAATTGTGTTTTTACCAAAAAAAATTAATAACTTTGCCCAAAAAACCAGTTGTACGTAAAACTTTTGAACTTTACGCAAATCATTTATTTTTAGAGATAATTTACGTAAAGTTAAACTACATTTATGTAAACTTGTGAAAAATTAAATTTTATGTAAAATCTTTAAACATTACATGAATCTTTTATTTTTTGGATAAGGTGCAACAATACTTCTAATATTTATAGTCATGCACAATTTTACCCTTAACGTCTAAAATAGTGCAGTTTCACCCCTAACGTTGGCAGTCAATAGCAATTTTACCCCTAACGTCCTCAAGATGGGTCAATTCCAGAAATTATTATAAAACATATATAAGTTGGTTCTAAAAAAGATTTTTCATATTTTATGTGATTTAATAATAGAATTAGATTTTCTGTATTTTTTTTATTGTTTTGTGTTTTTTTTTGTCTATGTTCATATACTTCATCTGAATTGTATTTATTCTCTATTATTCTTTTGTTTATACCTTTTTCAAACTTAGCATGAGCGGAAACGATTTATCTTGTTTGTAGATCAATAGATATACGTGGTTGCAACAAAAGAAATGATTCATATCTGAATGTTCAGAACGGCTTAAATGATGATTGGATTGCAGATGCTTTTCTACGGATTTGGATTTATGAGAAGTATATATTTTCTTGTTCTTTTGTATTTTTAATACATTTTATGGTTATTTTTGCTCTTTGTAGTCGTTTTTATGCCTTTATGGATCTTGTAAGGTTTTATTCCTTATATTGTTGTTGTACTTGCTTGTCCATCTATTAAAGATTTAAGAGTTTCTATAAAAATAATAGCATTAGAGATTAATATTTATAACTTTTAAGAAATATTCGAATTTTTTTATAACTCGTATTATTTGATTTTTTAAGAAATAAATTCACGTCTAATTATATGTTTGTGGTCTGTTATTAATGAGTGATAAAATGGCGCATATGTGCAACGTAGATGACAAGATTCATGACCGAGAAGACAGTTTGATGAATAATTTCTCAAATTGACCCAACTTGTCAACTTTAGGGGTGAAATTGCTATTAGTTGCCAATATTAGGGGTAAAATTACACCATTTCAGACGTTAGGGATAAAAATTGCTCCGGACTGTAATAGTTAGGGGTATTTTTGCATCTTATCCCTTTATTTTCAGACCTAATTTGCATAAAGTTGTATTTTTACAATGAAAAAAATAATAGTTTGCGAAAAAATGAATTTTACGTAAATCCTTTATTTTGAGGAATAATTTACGTAAAGTTGGACTAATTTACGTAAAGTTTTATTTTTACAATAAAAAAATTAACAACTTTGCAAAAAAAAAATTGAGTTTAAGTAAAACCTTTGAACTTTAATGTGAATCCTTTATTTTCAGATATAATTTACGTAAAGTTGGGCTATACTTACATAAACTTGTTATTTTATAAGTAAAAATCCATAAACTTTGTGAAAAATACAATTTTACGCAAAACCTTTGATTTTTATGTAAATCTTTTATTTTTAAACATAATTTACGTAAAATTAAACTAAATTTACGTGAAGTTAGACTAAATTTGCGTAAAATTGTATTTTTACAATAAAAAATCAATAATTTTACAAAAAAACGAGTTTTACGTAAAACGTTTGAACTTTACTTAAATGCTTTATTTTTAGACATAATGTACGTAAAATTGGACTAAATTTATGTAGGCTTCTAAGAAAAAAATCCCCAAACTTTGTGAAAAAATAGAGTTTTACATAAAACCTTTGAAGTTTATTTAAATCATTTAATTTTAGATATAATTTATGTAGAGTTGAACTAAATTTACAAAGTTGGACTATATTTATATAAAGTCGTATTTTTACAATAAAAAAATGAGTTTTACATAAAATTTTGAATTTCAACGCAAATCTTTTATTTTTGACATAATTTACGTGAAATTGGACTAAATTTACGTAAACTTGTTATTTTATAAGAAAAGATGAGTGTTACATAAAACCTTTGAACTTTATGTAAACCTTTATTTTTAGACATAAGTTATGTAAACTTAGACTAAATTTATGTAAATTTGTTTTTTACAATAAAAAATCAATAAATTTGAAAAACAACGAGTTTTACATAAAACTTTTGAACTTTACGTAAGTCCTTTATTTTTAGACATAATTTACGTAAAGTTAGACTAAATTTACATACACTTGTTAATTTATATGAAAATTCCACAAATTTTTATGAAAATTAGTGTTTTACCCAAAACCTTAAAACTTTACCTAAATCATTTAATTTTAGACATAATTTACATAAATTCGGACTAAATTTATGTAAAGTTGTATTTTTATAATAAAAAATCAACAACTTCAAATAAAAATACGTATTACGTGAAAACTTAGAATTTTATATAAATCTGTTAATTTTAGACATAATTTACGTAAATATGGAATAAATTTATGTAAACTTGTTATTTTATAAATAAAATCCATAAATTTTTATGAAAAATAGAATTTTAGGTACAACCTTTGAATTTTAAGTAAATCATCTAAATTTAGATATAATTTATGTAAAGTTTGACTTAATTTTCATAAAAAAAATTATTTTACAAAAAAAAACTATAAGTTTTGTGAAAAATAGAGTTTTATGTAGACTTTTTTAACTTTATGTAAATGTTTTATTTTTTAAATTAAATTTACATAAAATGTGAATTAATCTACAAAAAAAATATATTTTACAAAGAATAACTAAACTTGATTCCTAACAAAACAATAGTAAGATCGTAGGTTACAAAAATAAGAACTAAAAAATGTATTATTAACTTACGAGGACTAAATAATGTTTAGATAAAAAATATAGGAACTAATAAATTATTTATCCAATAATTAATAATATTTAATTTTTTTCTTAATTAAATGTTACATAGCAAATTAATTTTTTTATTGATTATTATTATTATTATTTTTATCAACACATATCTCATTACTATTCGTTATTTAAAACAAAGTATGGTTACATTGTTTTAAACAAAATAACCGTAGAATAACCTATATATATATATGAACGTGTTCTACATATGGAATATGGATCCATATGATGTACATAATATAATATCCAAGTGAAAAATTTATATATAGAAGTGTTAATCTAATTTAATTAGGTTAAGTTAGGTGTAAACATGTGGATTTATTTCAATTTAAGCCCTTGTTTGGGAAGGGGTTAATGGAAGTAAATGGGAGTAATGGAAGGTTAAATATCAAGTTAACCTTGTTTGGGAGTTATTTTTGTGGGTTACTATTCTTAGCCACAAATTCCTACACTTAGCCTCAGAAAAAGACAAGACTACCCCTTCTCATATATTTGAAAAACCTCTCAAACTCTCTCAAATCTCAATTCATTCCTAAACCCTTGATTATACGTGTAATGGCGAGCAATCTGACATCCCCGGGAAGAGATGAGAACGACCAATCGGTTGAAGTCGAGGTATATTTCTGTTATAAATTTTTGGAAAATTGTGGCTATTGGGGTCCGCGGTGTATGAACATTACGCCCCACATTGAGTTCATGGCAATTCCTATACACAACCCTTTATCACATACTCATGTCTGACTAAGGCATACAACAACATCATACATGCAACCAACATCACAATATATGTACTCAATAAGTTAAAGAAATCTTCCCATATGTTGTAGGCATGAAACCATCTCTTCCATCAGCCGTCCCATATACTTAAGCACTCTTACTATCCCTACAAAATATTAGTATCAAATAAAAAGGAATTAGATCCCTAATGTTAATAATATTTGCAAATAAAAATAGCAATATTAACTATGTCAGCATCACCCACAATAGCATCACGAAGTATATATTGCCCTAGGTTAAAAAAGAAAAAGACTAGAGATCTATCCTTTTCAACGATAGGTCTGAAAATTAATAGATATATCATTTCCACCTGCTGAAATCAACATGCACAAGAGTAAATCGGATGAGGAAAAGATATAGTAAGGAACAATGAAACTCTAATACATCTAGGAACGAAGTAAATATGGCTTACCATTACCTTGTTTCGACCCAGTGATTTTCATGTAGAAAGCAACCGACCGAAGATAGCCAAAGAGAGATGTGAGAGTGATGAGGACGAGTTGCGCGAAACCTAGTTAGGGATTTGGAATGAGAGAGGGGTTTATATATGAGCTGAAATTTTAGTCAAATGTATGGAGCGCCTTAAATTTGATATTAGTTTTCGTTGGCCGCGTAAGTGAAAAATTTAATTGCCGCTTTTTTTGTTTTCCGCATACAATGACAGTCATTTATAACAAATGTCATCTGGTGATTAAGTAAATTTTGACTTAAATGCGTTCTTTCTTTAGATGATAGAGTTGTGTCATCGGAAGGCCAAATGTGAATTGAGCTGATTTACATTTACGCTTTCAGATGACAAAATTTTAATATACTGTCACGAAAAACAATCAGACGACACGAAAACAAATGTCTGTCATGTATCTTGTGTCATGTGAAAGGAAAAATGACATAGTGTTCTCACAATTGAGCTCCAAAAAACCCCAAACTTCTGGTCTTGGCCCACCATTAATTATATTTTATTATTAAACTTTAATAAAATATAGTAATAAGTATGTTAGTTAAATTGTTTGTACAACTTTTTATATATAATAATTAGATAAATGTTCATATAATTTTATTCATTTCACATGCCGATATCATTATCCGACAATGATTTCAACCAATATTTTTTCTAATCATTAATTGTGAAACAAATATCAGTAGTTTCAATTAATGATGAATATCAATATTTAAGATTGGGGTTTGGAAGGTTTTTAATCGGATCCTCTACATTAGATCGGATAATCGGATCGTGCTTCTAGAAGATTTTTTTCATAATAAGAGTATCATAGTTCTACTCTAATTAGTATTCCTCAACGAGTATAAATCGCTCCTACATAAATATAATCATGTCTTATTATGATGCTTTCTCTTATAGAGTATAGTTAGTTTATTCCTATATATTTAGAATATGAATCTAACTCCTATATAAAGGGATCTTACTCCTTAAAATTGTATATATTGCTATCTCACATTACGTCATACTACTTATGCTATTACTTTAGCTTTATAATTAGAACTGATCTCGAGGAGCATTGCACTAGATCTTCCAAGAAGTCTACTAGATCTTTTGGTGATAATTTTGACCATGTTATCACTATTGTTGTGAGCATGGGCCTAAGGAATCGACAACATGAGTTCACGGGGTATCAGTTATGGGGTTATTGCAGCATAAGTGGACAATGCCTTCCTCATTCCCCCAACATCCAATGTCCCTCCTACCATTGCGGTAGCATCATACGTCCCTCCTACAAGTAGTACAAAAAAAAACTTTTTATATTGTAAAATAAGAAGTCATCTTTTGTTGTTCATATATAAAAAAATGTTTTTCATATCGTTAAAAAAGGTTATTTTCTATTAAAAGTTGGGGTTTTGTTATGTAGAAAAAAGAGAGGGAAACTTTCACTTAGATTTAATATATCTAGAGTTGTGGAAGCAAGGTCAATTGTATGTACAGACTAAGGCCGACCACCCTTGTTTTTTTAGAGAAGGATGATATGTTTTCAATTTTTATTCTTTGAGTCAGTTAGAGATTATCCTTAGAGTCTTGTTAATTTATGCATTTATATTTAACCTTTGAACTAGATATAGATACACACATGGGTATATTTTAAGGTTCAATAAAAAGATAAAAACAACCCTAAAAAGAGTAAGATCTTCATAATATTCATTTTTTCACTATTCTTAAGAATGATAACATTAGACTAGACAGGTCATCGCAACCTCCCTTATTTTATAGGAACATATTCAAACAGCGAGACAATTTGGAGATCCGTATATCAGAAAATCACACAAAAGTTCAAATAATAATAATAATAATAATAATAAAAGCAAATAATAAAAAAGATTATCTTAATATTATAGAGCATATCCCCACATATTGAAATCATGATATGATTATGCGATAATAATGATAATAATAATGATGACAATAATAATAATAATAATAATAATAATAATAATAATAATAATAATAATAATAATAAGCTCGTAGCCTAGTGGTTGAGAGCTTACCTATGACTAGGGAGGTCATGGGTTCATATCCGGGTATGGTGGGGATTTTTCTTTGTTCTTTAATAATGTAAGCGCATTGTGCGCACTTTTAAAATAATAATAATAATAAGAATAATAAATATTATAACAATATTGATATTGATATGGAAGAAACAATGTTTTTTTTTTTCAAATAAGGGTGGAGAGTTAGGAAAAGTAGGGGTGAGCAAAAAGTCCAATAACCGATGACCTAACTGATAGCCGAATCAAAATTCTTATTTGGTTCAGTTCGGTTGTCAAATTTTTCTTGTTTAGTATTCGGTTATCGGTTCGGTTATTTTGAATAAAAATATTGGTTTAACCACAAATCGAACTAAATATATATTTAAATAAACATAATATAATTTTACTTATTTATTTGTTTTTCATACTTTAATTTGTACAAGAAAGCCCAAAATTTTAGTTTTAAACATTATTGAATTAATTTGTAATTTATAAGATATTTGGTTAATTAAATTTGAAATTGCAAATTCTAAATTAATGAACCTTAAATTTCATAACTTATAACATTTTAAACATTTAAATTAAAAATATAAAAATTTCGGTTATTTGGTTGGTAACCGAACCGAACCAAAAAATTTCGGTTCGGTCAACTTCGGTTATTTTAGTTATTTGGTACGGTTCGGTTTTTAAAATTATACAAAATTCAGTTCGGTTAACCGAACCGATGCTCACCCTAAGAAAATGGAAAAGAGAGTAGATATCTCAACTATGTTAGCACCACTAGAACAGTGAGCCAAAACTAAGATAAATTTATTAAAATAAGAAAAAATAATATAATAATAAAGAATGAAAAAACAGTTACACAAAGTGAAACTTCTCAACACATTAAAGTCCTCAAAATTAAATTTATTATAAAACTCAAGCATTGAGTTCTACTAATTCAAACCTACATTTGTAAGACTATATTTTTCTAACAAATCTGCAACCATATTCGATTCCAAATAAATACAAAAGACCATACACTATACCATTTTCCCTTTCACATGACACAAGATACATGACAGACATTTTTTTCGTGTCGTCTGAATATTTTTCGTGATAGTATTTTAACTGTATGTCATCTGAAGGCGGAATAAAAAAATACGCTTGATTCTCAGATGCCATTACGATTACAGAATCCTGTCATACAAAGAAAACGTGTGTTTTTGATAAATTTGATTCGCTCAATAGATGACACATCTAATAAATGAATGTCATTGTATACCGAAAGCAAAAAAGTGGCAAATGAAATTTCACTTACGCGGCCATACCAAATTTTGCCCGCTCTATAAATGAGTGTCATTGTATACTGATTGGTTAGATATAACTGTTTAGGAAGCTAGGACTCATAGAGTTTATGTATGAATGGTCATTAAGCATGTAGCTGATTAGGCATACTCTAAAGCTTTGAATGTTCATTGTGATTGGCAATACTCTTACACCTATGAGTTATACTGCTAGAAGTGATTAAGTATGTGTATGTGTGTGAAACATGTTTATGTTTGATGTTCTATTTAGGAATCTAGGACTCATAGAGTTTATGTCTGAATGATCATTAAACATATGGCTGATTAGGCATACTCTAAAGCTTCGAATGTTCATTGTGATTGTCAATACTCTTACACCTATGAGTTATACTGCTAGAAGTGATTGAGTATATGTATGTGTGTGAAACATGTTTATGTTTGATGTTCTGTTTATGAAGCTAGCACTCATAGAGTTTATGTATGAATGATCATTAAACATGTGGCTGATTAGGCATACTCTAAAGCTTTGAATGTTCATTGTGATTGGCAATACTCTTACACCTATGAGTTATACTGCTAGAAGTGCTTAAGTATGTGTATGTGTGTGAAACATGTTTATGTTTGATGTTCTATTTAGGAATCTAGGACTCATAGAGTTTATGTATGAATGATCATTAAGCATATGGCTGATTAGGCATACTCTAAAGCTTCGAATGATCATTGTGATTGGCAATACTCTTACACCTATGAGGTATACTGCTAGAAGTGATTGAGTATGTGTATGTGTGTGAAACATGTTTATGTTTGATGGTCTGTTTATGAAGCTAGGACTCATAGAGTTTATGTATGAATGATCATTAAACATGTGGCTGATTAGACATACTCTAAAGCTTTGCATGTTCATTGTGATTGGCAATACTCTTACACCTATGAGTTATACTGCTAGAAGTGATTAAGTATGTGTATGTGTGTGAAACATGTTTATGTTTGATGTTCTATTTAGGAATCTAGGACTCATAGAGTTTATGTATGAATGATCATTAAGCATATGGCTGATTAGGCATACTCTAAAGCTTCGAATGTTCATTGTGATTGGCAATACTCTTACACCTATGAGGTATACTGCTAGAAGTGATTGAGTATGTGTATGTGTGTGAAACATGTTTATGTTTGATGTTCTGTTTATGAAGCTAGACTGATTGAGTATGTGTACGATTGTTCATTTGGGCATGTAGCTTAATAGTTACATGTATGATGTTGTTGTGATTGGATTCTGAATGTAATTCGTTTACAATATATCTTAATCATGCATTAAGTATTAAAGGAACATTGAGCATGTATAAAGCATGTATTAAAGGGTAAATTCAGGCTAATTGCATGTACTGATATGGCTTGCATATGATAAGATATATTTTGATTAGATAGAATATACATATACATACGAACTGAATAATAAGCTCTACGTAAAGGGTTATGTATGTGCATTGGCCATACTCTTACCATGTTCCTTTCCACTCGGTTTGATATCGTAACAACAACATTAAACATGGTGATAGGTTTATAATGCATTCAGCACAGACAGAGTCCCTTGTGGTGTCAGCATCATAAACCTCATTACCAAGTTCTGAGTACAACGAGTACAACCCAAGTGGAAGGAGCATTGTAAAAGGGTCAGTTTAGTCTACTTGCACATACATACGAACTGAATAACAAAGCTCTACGTTATATTATAAAAGGGGGGGTGAGTGTTGCCTTTCGGTTGTAATTGACGGTCCAAAGCTCCTTAGCTGTTTTGACTAGTGAAAGGAAATTTGGAATTGGAATGAGAACCACATTTGGAGCTCACATTGCCTTTCGATTCTCCTTTCACTTAGTCAAGACAGTTTAGGAGATTAGAACACCCTCATATTCAGCACAAACAGAGTCCCTTGTGGTGACATCATCATAACCCTCATTACCAAGTTCAGAGTACAACGAGTACAACCCAAATGGGAGGAGCATTATAAAAGGGTCGGTTTAGTCTACTTGCACAGACATACGAACTGAATAGCAAAGCTCTACAACGTTATATTACAAAAGGGGGGGGATGAGTGTTGCCTTTCGGTTGGAATTAAAGGTCCAAATCTCCTTAACTATTTTGAGTAGAGAAAGGAAATTTAGAATTGGAATGAGAACCACATTTGGAGCTCACATTGCCTTTCGATTCTCCTTTCTCTCACTCAAGATATTTTAGGAGATTTGGACACCCTCAAATCCACTTTGCATACTCCTCAGTCCATATCCGGGTGAGCCCCTCATACTCTTCCCTATTGTTGCGGTATTGCTCAACAACTGCTTCTTGCCCAGGATATGGCTCCTCACTGTGAGGTCTGTAGAAGTAGATCATATATGTGCCACAAACACTACAAAATGCATAGAATAATTAGATAAAAAATATAATGATGTATGTTTATCAAATGAAATAAATAAATGGTTGCATTATACCGTGGCAGTGGATAAGTGATGGGTATTAAGGATACGGGGAAGACAAATCAACCCCTGAGGAGCCACGTTAGGATGATATATCCTATTCCAGAAGCGAAACTGAGAATAAGAGGAGAGATTTATTAGTGTATGTTTCATGTAGGTGATTATATCTTACTGATCTGAGTTAATATTTACTCTTGCAGGACTGTTTGGGAAATCCGGAGGGTAGCTGATTCTGATTTCAAATACACCCCTTTCATATAGGGTGTATTGGGGGTCTTTCATTCTGATCGACAATTTGAAAAAGTTACCATGGAGAGGACCTGCACGTTATCATCCAAGAAGATTCATTAGAAATACATAGAATAAACCAGGAAGAGTTACAGAACAACTGTGGATTGACATTACGTACCATCGATGGCCAGAAGCCACTCTGGGTTCCCATGTACAATTTCTCCAAGTCAGCAATTATCTCTTGTGGAGTTTCAACAAGGGGATCTATTGTTACAACGTATGTTTTCTGGTTGTTGAAGGTATGGATTCTGAACGCGTATATGATGCATATATTTATAGTGATATGATTGTGGTAAGTGAAATACCGTGAAAGGGGAAGGGTCTACGTAATTATTGAGTTTAGGGTTGTGTGTAATATTAATGACCTGCTTGGCTTTTGCAGATACCAAGACCTTTGAGATTATAGGCCTAATTATTACTCCAAGATATGGATTGACGTTATGGAAGATTATTGGTTTTTTTTTTTTTTGTGTTTTGATTCAGAAATGTATTGGTTATTCAAGATATGGATTGCCGTTATAGGCACAAATGTAAACATATTATGAGTATTGGTCTCCAATAAAATTAAAACCATTGATATACAAAATTTCATCTTCATATTTTAGTATGTTTCAGTATTCAGGTAAAAACCATAAATTCAAATGAAGAAGAAGGCAAAAAGTGACATTTTAATGTTTAAAAATGTCATCTAAATTGCAATAAAAAGACATTAAAATAAACGTATCTGTCATCTGAAAAAAATACTTTGACATGATTGATTAAGACCTATGCCATCTAAACAGGCTATAACGGCAGAAATTATTATATGAACTGTCATCTCAAATTCAATATGCCAATTTCCCACACACTAACCTGACGGTTTTAATTATTAGAATGTCATGTGATGACATTAAAGGTGACGACAATAATAAATAAGCTGCATCGTAACAAGGGTAAGATGACATTAAGCAAATAGGCTAATGTCATGTGTGATGGCGAAACATGACAGAATCTGACCGTCGTCTGAAGGTGCAATAGTCGGCAGCGAGCCCATTGACAGATTTATATCTGGCGGGACGATGGTTCTTAACCGTCGTCTGAAGAGGGTTCTGGCATAGTGGAAGGTTGTTCATTTGACATGAAGAACCACATACTTCTAATAATAGATCAGTATACTCTCCTGTTTTACTAAAACATGAGAGAAATCCTAGCCCTTATTTGGATATAAAGGAGGACTTAACCTCTTAAAAAAACAAAATGATTGCTCTAAAAAGAAATAACAATAATACAATTGAACATTTAATTAATGCTTCTGTAATTACAATAGAAGATAATAAGTAGTTTTATTTTGTTTCTTATCTCTTCAAAATTAGTTGTCCTCCTGATCACCCATCAAGAATGATCAATTTGGAGTTAATATAAAGGTCACTCAACTTTATAATTTCTAATATTATGACAACTAAATTTTAATTAATGTCTCAAATTGACCGCTAACAATCTCAAAATGAAAATCAGTTAAGCAAGCATTTTCTATATAATGTGACAATTAGTCGCATATCTACATGGCCAATAATCCAACTTTTCATGAGAGAACAAAACACATAGAATTGGATTGTGACTTTATAAGAGAGAAAATCAAGGCAGGATGATTCATTTATTACCTGTTACTACTCAACAACAGCCTGCAGATTTGCTTTCAAAACCTTTGTTTCTTGATTTAGTTCACAAGCTTGGTTTTTACATGGTCCAACTTGAAGGGGATGTTAACATATAATGAGTTTGGGTTTATTTTGTAATTAAATCCTTTAATAAAGGATTAAGTTAATAAGTTGTATATTCTCTTAGATATTCTATTAGTGAGTTAGAGAGGGAAGAAACGTTAACAACAGTTTTAGTTTCTATGGCTTGGTTAGTTTTACCTGCTCCTGTTTGTTATTTGCTACTGCGATTAGTTGTTTGCCGTAGCTGTTATTAGTTGATTTTTTTAAAACAAACAGCTGTTTAGAATTTCTATTAAACGTTTTTTTGTTTCCAGTTTAGATTTGAGAGGCAAAAGAAAGTTTCAAAAATCGAAAACAAACGAACACTATATAAATTACATAGGTTCTTATATTCTACAAATCAATAAATTTTCATTCTTCTTTTCCTTGGAGATCAATCAGATCTTTCATTCTCAATCTATTCATAAAAAATATTTAGCAAGCATGTATTCAATATGGTAATGGAAAATAAACAAATTAAAACCAAGAGCAGCTGTGACTTCCTAGCTTTTTATACAAAACGTAATTAAAAAAGAACAAATTATTGAACGGAACCTTAAAGAAAAAATTATTAAATGGTAACTTCTAAGTCATAGTCGGTACCTTCAAAAAAAGATTAATTAAAAAAATTTGCCTAATGCAAGGCACCCCCATTAAGATACTATTATAAAGTGGATTACTATTTATACCCTAATTTCCTACCTTTAGCCTTGTACAAAGATGGAAATACCCTTTACTCAATCCAAAATCCTCTCAACTCTTCAAATCCTTTCAAATTCTAAAGTCAAATCTGGACAAAAACTATGGATCGGGGGAGGGGCGGCAAAAGAAAGGGATTAATTGTACATAATTCCGACTCATTTGGATGTTTTTTATCTAGTTTTTTGATTGAATTTGTTTAATTTCAAAACTCGGAATCGGGGGCGTCGGGCGTATGAATATCACGCCGCACCACAGGTGCGGGCGTATGAACATCACTCCCACACCTTTGGTGCGGCGTAATAGCATCACGCCCTCATCTGTGTGAGGGCGTGATGCTCATTCGCCCGTGGGGGGTTTCAATTTTTTTTTAAAACTTTTTTTATTTTTTATTTTGTTAAATTTTTTTTTATTTTTAGTTTGTAGTTTAGATTATTTGTATTTAGTTAGAATAATATTTTTTTTTTATAGAATATAGTTATAATAAATTTGTAGTTTAAATTAATTGTATTTAGTTAGAATATATTTTTTTAGAATATAGTTACAATAATATTTAGTTAGAATAATAAGTTATTTTTTTGTTTTAATTTATTTTTTTTAAAAATAATATTTAGCTAGATGAATAATATTTGTATACAGTTTCTAATTTTATAAGATAATGTGGTCAATATGTGTAGAGGGAGAGTGTAGTCGGGAAATCTATCCCGTCAGCAGCGAGACAACTAGAAATGGATATCGATGATACACCACGTCATACGAGAGCGTGTGGTGTTGATGTATCAGGCCATAGACGGAGAGCTGCTGAGATGCAGCAGTTGCGGGCGGGTGAGATAGATCATCCTGAGTTAGATCAGCCCGAGTTGGGGGGAGAGGAGGTGGCTGATGCGCGAGATCCTGGTTATGACGTTGTGGATGACTATTTTCAGGAGTTAGTCGAGAGCCAGCGACGACAGGGATTTGATGATGATGATAATGTGCATCTGACTCAGGGCTCGGACAGACCTCGTAGTCGTGGTCGATTTGCTAGTACATGTATTATTTATAGTTTAGTACTATTTATAATTTAGTATTATTTATAGTTTAGTATTATTTAAAATTTAATCTTATTTTTGGTTTAGTATTATTTATAATTTAGTATTATTTATATTTTTAGTTTAATATTATTTCATGGACCCGAAAACGGTCCAAAGCTACTAAGGACCGTAGTTGGATTTTTTTCGGGGCCGGTGGACGGTTGCCCTAGTGATGGATTCGTGATTCCTAGTTTTTTTAGGACACTTTGCCTCACGGATGTTGGGAGGGCATCATCAACCATCTCTTACGTGCTACAACAGATCAGTAGCATGTGTCATATTGCAGCGATGGTATCAGGGTACGACACCCGAGGTAAGACTAATTTGCTCAATAAATTATTTTACTTATTATTTTTTACCCTAACCCTAAAAAACATTCATTAATTGTATATGTGTCGTGTTTACAGTTAATGGATATGGTAGATAGGACCGAGTTGTCTCACCTCCCATCCACCATGTTCAAAAATTTGGATGCGCCTCTTATATCTACGTTCATGGACCGGTGGCAGCCCGATACGAACTCCTTTCACATCCCGTTCGGGGAGATAACTATCCTTCTCCACGATGTATGGCAGATTCTCCGTATTCTAGTGCACGATCAGATGATCTTCGATACACGTAGTGTTGAGCGGCTGCATGCTCTATGTATGATTATGTTTGGAGTCACTCAGGAGGAGTTGCTATCGCCGTTGTCGCATTACTAGAGTGGTGGACGTGTTTTGCGGATACTGTGGAGGGCCTCACCTATCCGGCGGAGGATCAGGAGATCGGGACTCGAGCCAGAGCATGGATATGGCTTCTGTTAGGATCCACCTTGTTTGTCGACAAGAGTGGCGATACGATCAGTCCGTCCCATCTCAAGGAGGTTCACGACGACGTCAGACGTGGATATATGAGTATTTTCCGATCTTTCGGCCCCATCGACTACCACTCCAGATTCCAGATGATGCTGCTCGGACGTGCAGATGGGATGTTGGGACTCCAAGCAGGAAGGTTGCCCGACTCGAGACCTTTCGTGCATAGTTGGACCAGATGACGGCAGCCGAGGTAAAATAATATTTTATAACTTACAACAATTTACTTAAATAAATGTAATTTATTATTAATATGTTATTATATATTTTTTGCAGGTGATGTGGTTGCCTTATAGTCCAGTCGCCGATGACGATCAGCTACGAGTGTCCTATGCCGGTTGCACTACAAGAAATTCGGTCTATAACGAGAGTTAATCCCGTCGTTAATTATATATATACCGTCGTTATTAACTTATAACGACCGTATATACCGTCGTCCACCCTCGTTAAAACCCTTGAGGTTAAATGTATTAACGACGGTATACTGTATCCCGTCGTTAAAATTAGACAATGACCGTATGTAGCCCGTCGTTGCTACTCAATAATTAAGATAGTAATAACTGTCGTTATTAATTGATTTCACTGTCGTTATTATGATATTTTAATGAGTGAATAAACTGTCATTATTTACATAATTCATCGTCGTTATTACGATATTTTAATGATTGAATAAACTATCATTTTTTCTGTTCTTCCCCGTCGTTATTACTAAATTTTAACGAGTGAATATACGTTCATCATTTCCATGAATCACCGTAGTTATTACATTTTAATTAGTGAATAAACAATCGTTATTTTCATATGGAACCATCATTAGAAATGATATTTACAACTATAATCCGATCGTTATTTCACGAATGTAGTGACACTAAAATTTATTTCAATATTTAATACAATAAAAAATAAATTCAATAAAATAAAAACCAATTTGTCTTTTTAACAAATTTGAGAACAAAAATACATAGTTATAAATTGAAATATGGATTCTTGTTGTTTTTACAATAACAAAAGAATTCAACTTGTTCGTACATAACATGATATATAATCCATGACGTTTGTAAAGCTACTTCAACAAAATTATTTCAAATCTCCTCTTAGAAGAACAATGCAGCTGAATAGAACAATTTCCTTTTCCTTTCACTGTTACAAATGCAAACATAAAATAATTAAGACAAGGATATATTTAACCTGTTTTTGCATACTAACAATGTCCAAAAGCTTAATAGTAAAATATGACGCAGCGTTACCGGATAATATGCAGTAAGAGGTCCAACCTTGGCAATAGTAAAAAGAGAAAGGAAAAGAAGTTAGGCATATAGGAGGCCAGAATAACGGATGCTCAAAAGTCATATATTAGTGAGAGAAGGTTGAAAACACACTTATATAAGCAGACATTTTCTGGTATAGGTGTCTTTGGTACAATTGTAAATGCTAAGAAGATTACAAAAGTAGCTTTGATCCAAATTTTGCATTTCTTATCTTCATTACATAACAGCATTGCGACAGGAAATTTGAGTAACATGAACCCGAAATTCTTTTGACAGAGACATGAGGTTATGTAGTAAATTAATATGAGAATAATTAATTGGTTTTTATTTAAACAATACCTTTAGGACTGCTGCAACTGTGACTGGGGCTTAGAAGCATATGATAACTGGAACACTGCATTATGCCTATATGGATCAAATGGCTCATTTACTGGATCAAACTTCTCTATTCCGAATTTCCTGAATATCTGAAATCCAAGAAATCAGAACACTGTATCAACAACAAATTAATATAAGGCAAATGTCTCCTCCCAAACACCTCCAAATGCACAATGTGAGTAATTTGTCATCTAGTATGATTGAGGAAGCAATAACATATACTTACCTCCACAAGCTGCTTTTCAATCATTTGAACTCGTTCCAAGAGGGTCTTAAGTAATGGAACAGCCCTAGTTGAGCCAATAGATGGGTTGATTTTTGAATAACTTTCTTTGACAACTGAAGAAGCTCTTCCGAAATTATCCACAACATCTAGTATACTCTTTGCAAAGTTCTGCACCAAATTCATGGAAGATATGTCGTTTCAAATTTTCAAAAAAAAAAAGAATAACAAAAGAATTGTACAATGCAAGCTTAATACAAAAGCAACCAACCATTGTCTTCTCTAGATAAATTTAAAGAAAAAAAGCAGGTCATCACTCTTAGAAAGAAGCAGGTCCCACACAAACATGCATGGCAAGCTGAAGATCAAACACAACACGGATATCGTGACATGATGGTAGCATTAAAATGAGACACAAAGATTTTTACACTCACCTGCTATTCCATGAAGGGTCAGAGTTGTGCAAAAGCAATTAAGCTCCGACTAGAAAAAAAACGTACTGACCAACTGATCAATTGTACCAGAACCCATTTCACTTTGACCTCTGGCAATTGGATTTTTTTTTTTTTTAAAATGCAATGCATTTTTTAAATTTATTGAAGTAAAGCCTAG